>NC_052533.1:55742515-55893586 GCF_016699485.2 Gallus gallus | reverse complement strand
GAAAAAAGGTCTGTTAAATTGTCAAGCATCCTGCCAAAATTAGACACGAGAAGTATTCTGAGCATAAGACGCTTCTGCAACATTAAACATGAAAGGGCTACATCAAATCATGACACAACTCCTTGCTGCACTCTGTTACGTCTCAGTATTTAACTGTAGGTGTGGGTCTTGCATGGAGCCAGAACTTGGGCTCAATGATCCTTGTGGATCCTTCCCCAACTCAGGATATTCTGTGATTCTACGTATTCCTGTTGTGAAGCAAGAGTGCCGCACTACTCGGTCACAGCAGTCCTACTGCCAAGCACCTGCCTCTGTCTGAATGCTGACATTCATGAAATGATGGAGTATGAACAGCCAGCGGTTCTGAGTTCACAGCTTGCAGTACTCTTCACCACATCAAATACCACAAAGATCAGAAGGTGCTTATGAAAGCACAGCAAACAGCTTTACCACGAGCTCACATCTCCAGAAACCGGGTTAGAGTCCGCCTTACACTCTGCATAGAACACTTGAGACGGCACGTGCAGAAGGCATCCCTTTGACGGCACGTCTCTGCCTTACCTTCTCAGCAATGCTGTACAAAACTTCGTCCATTTTCATGCACGTCGGATCCCAGTCGTGCCCGAAGCGGATGACCACCACTCGATCCTCCTCCGACAGGATGGCCTGGTCAACCTGCCAACCGTTGTGTAGGTGAGGCAGCATGTACGACATCCTGGCGGGATGCGGTGCGGCGGCGGCCTGCGGGGCGATAAGGAACAGCCGGCAGCTGAGAACCTGGCCAGCCCACACATCTGCTGCAGCTGCTGCCCCTCCCGCACCGGTACCCCACAGCCCCCTGCTCGGGCCGCGTCACCCTCTGCCCCTCCGCACCCCAAAGCCCCCGCCCCGTCCTTCTTTCTCTCGGCGAAACCCCGCCGCGCGAAAACCGCCCGAGGCGCAGCGGAAGTGACGCAACTACCGGAGCAACCAGGTACTTCCGCTCTGCAGCCGCTACTGCGGCGATAGGGGGCGCGGTTTCTTTCAAGGGGCGCGGCCAGGGATGAGGGGTAGGAGACGGATGTTTGTATCGCAGTAGCCGGAATCGCTGGGGCTGGTGGTCCGTAGGCTGTGTCGAGTCGGGGATGTGCCGGAGGAGTTGAAGGCGGCGCGGGGGGGGTGAGAAGTGCAGAGGTGAGATGCGGACCGCTCAAGTGCGTCTGAACCTCCTTCTCACCCGCTAAGTAGCCGGCCCTAGTGTTGAAGCCTGCAGTGGTGGATGTTTCCCTGCGGGCCGCGCGGGCCCAGTTGGGCGGGCGCGTTGTGCTGCCTGTGCGGTAGGCAGCCAGTGTGTTATCCACACGTTATCCACAGCGTGGAGCTGTGCTGGGGTGTCTGTGCAGCCAGCCTATGGGAGGGGCTGAGTGGCAGGGGGAAAATCAAATAGAGGTTCTTTCAGCATTCTGCAGGTTTGTGCTGCTGTCACTCTCCAACGTTAACAATTCCCTGTGCCTCTGCTGGCTGTGATAAAGGAGCTACTGCATATGATTCCTGATAATGAACGGTCCCTATTCAGTAAGCCATGGTGATGAGCATCCCAATGATTGAGCTAGTGCTTTGTGTTGTGGTTTGAGTGTTGGGTGAAAATATGGATATATTTGAACCTGCTGCAGTACAGCTGCCTGTTTGTCTTCTGTGATTCTTTTCAATATGTCTCATTCTGCCCGGCTTATCCTTGGAAGGGGCCTCTCTGCTAGCAGTCATGCTCAAATATCTTATGCCCCATAGCCTCTAGCAACTGAAAGGAGAGTGCCTGAACACCCCGGCGTAAATATTTCTGATGAAATTTCCAGTAATTGAACCATGATGCTTCCGTTGCCGGTGCTGGGTTTCAGAATTGAATTGACTGTTGAGATAGGCCATTCCAGGCTGTCACGGTTATGGCCGGGTTTGGCCTGGTTCCACAACTAAATGGGATCCATGACCCAAGACAGAGGGGGGGGGGGGATAGTGAAAAGGTGTGGAGATGGGCCTAAAAACAAAACAGCAATGATGAGCTAAGGGAGATAACTAATTTGCTAAATATGATAGCGGAACGTGTGATATTACAATATAATACAATTGGGATTGAAGCTAATAAATGAGAGCATGTCCAAAACCAATGGCCTCTAATGCTGAAGGTGAGATGGCTAGGGGGCACACACCTCAGTGACGAGCAGAATAAGAAGGGCAGTCTCGTGACTCCCATGCAGTTTCATCTTTCCCTCTGAACAGAAAATGGAAATGGAATAGTGAAGTCTTCTGGGAGATTTAGTTCTTCTGTTCTGTGAAGAATATCTGGAAACTATCAATGATCCATGGAACTGGATCATTAACTCTTTAACTCCCAGTGCACTACATGATGCTATGATGTGAAATACTGATAGCAAAAGTCATAAAACTATGACACAGGCGGATATTTTTGCTTCCTGAAAGTCACACCTGTACATTGTATGTTTTTTCAAAACATTAGTTTGCAGCAGACAGTGAAAAAAAAGTATATTTTCAACAGAATCCATGGAAACCTGAACTAGTGCTTTAGGGAATAATCCCAGGAGAGTCAGTGGAGTTTGTATCAAGTTACTTTGCCACAGAATTGAGTAATTTAAAAAAAAAAATTAAAAAAAAGTACGAAAGCCCTTATTCTACAGTGTTTCATGGGATGTCCTCTAGAAAACTCAATTTCAGGAAAGTGAGAGGAAGTTAGTTTCGCTTCACATGGCCCTGCAGAAGCAAGGAGTGATCTCCCATCCACCTGCATGCCAGACTTTGTTGGAGTTTTATGCCACTTGCAATGGTTTTCACTGAAAGCTTTCAGAGACTTTAGCAGTCATTTGTCCTCCAGACAAAAACAGTCAGGGGGAGCAAGAGTTAAACAAGTGCTTGAAGCAGTGGATTGGTCAAATTTCAATGAGGGGAGGTTCTGGCACTAGTAGCTGAGTCACATGCTATTTGGCCTTGACTCAGAGGTTGCAGCAGGCAATAGGGACTGTGTTGCTAACACAAGGAAGTTACATGCTGCTGATTCCTCCAGGATTGGCGAGATCTGTCGGTAAAAGAAGCATCAACAGAAAGGAACCATTCCAGGCAAATTCTTTGGTTATTATTGAAATAATTAGTTTTCTTCTGGAGAAAAGTAAGTGGGAGGCGTTTATTCTGGGTGATGTACGTTATTAACTTCAATTTAAATCAAAGATAGGAAAAAATATGGAGATTTATTTTGCTATGATTTGGCTAATTTCAGAGTGATACAGCAGTGCCAGTCAATAGTTATGAAAGTAAGTAGTGAGTCCTGCTCCACAGAAGAAATAAGGCTAGTTTTGGAAAACACCAGCACTGAAGTTAATACCTACGAGTAGGTCTGTTTATTTGCTTATTTGTCTCAATCTGAGTCATATATTCAGAATTTTCAGTGCAAGGACTAGAACTTGATATCAGTATGCATACATTCTGTTAATGTGTTACAAGTGGTTATGGATGTATACATGTCTGGAAGCCGATCGTTTTATGTGGAGAGAGAAAATCGAAATTGTCATATCCTTAACAGGTGATACATTTAGCATATTAGACATGACATCCAACATCTGAATAATTATGCTCAGGAGCAAAGCATTGAATTGGTTAAAATCTATTCACTTGATGGTTGACCAGACAAATTTGGTTTGTAAAGGTATTCATCCAGTTATCACTTCTCATGGACTTTGGTGTGGCAGGAAAAGTATGGCTTTTAGACAGAGGTACAAGACAAGCACAGGTAGTGCTCCATGAGAGCAATACATGCTCCCCAAACCAAGGTTAGTATCTGGAAAGCCTCCTTCCCTTTGCAGGATTACTTTAACTGCGTTTATGCTGTTGCATCCAATATCGTTATTTTTAAGATCATACTTTGTACTTGCAGAAGCCTTGCTCCTGAAGCAACACTGCAAACAGTTACTGTGCACATCAGATGTGGATGAAATTGTGACTTATTCGGCATGTCCACGGTAATGAGCAGAGTAATTACATGGAACTTGGCCTTTTTTTTGTGGACAAGCTGAACTGTTTAAAGCTAAATCAATTCTCACCACGCTGCACTGTGGCTTCCCCATGAATTGTCTTTCTGTTTGTGAAGTTTAGAAGGTGCTTCTAAAATAAATGTGGGTCTGACTCTGAGCGTCACAATGATGGTGATGCTGTCATCATGGTGAAGAAAGCAAATGATGTAGTACAGTCCTGTCTTACTTGCTTATATTAGTCAATTGATCATATCCATTGTCCAGGCAGTTTTCTGTCATGTAACTGCCTAAGGTTTAGTTGCTGTTCAGTCATACTACATTGCTGAAGTAGCATCAAGTTTTGGTAATTGAGATGGTGGATAACACTGTCATGATGTGACATTGTCTTCCCTATCTGTGTGTGTGTTCTTTCCAGAGGAGGAGTCTAAGTTTTCCTTCTAAGGTCACGTTGTATGATACTCCAAGAAATAAACACACTACAATTGTGAATATTGCCAGTATTTTCCCAACCACTTGGGACCGGTAGATTTCAAAAGAGTACAGCTTATGGCCATAAACAGATGACATATAAATATACATGACTGTTGTTGAGACTGTAATCATTTAATAGATGCAGCTGGATTAAGTTTGAGTTTGCTAAGGAGAAGGTTAATCACAGCTTTCCATAAACTTACAGTATGTTGTTTGTCCCAGGACTGAATTCTGGAGGTTTGCCTGAGCAAACAGCAGGAAATTTCTGAGCAGGAGCAGCAGGAAATTTCTGCCTGGCACAGCATGCCCAGAATTAATCAGAATACTGCTGTGGAAGAGAGGTGCAGATTCATCCAGCACAACCCAAATCTAGGGTATGGTATATGGGACAGAGACCCATATACGTGAGTGGAGCACGACAAACAGAATCACGGGAAATCAGACAGAAATATTCCTAAGATATGTAACAAATCTGCTGCCATTCTGCCATTTTTGTCAATAAGGTCTGCAGTTTCACAACTCAAATTGCATACATGGCTATCTGAGGAGCCTTTGTCTTACTGCAGAATATGATATATTTGCCTGCGCTGTTGCTGGCAGGACTGGGCTCAAAACTGCCTGCGTAAGGGGAAAGCTCTAGTGTGAAGGGCTGTATTGCCAGCAAGCCTTAGCCTGTCACCTTTAGCCCTCTTCCCCGCTGGTTCAGCCTATAGGCATGGATGTGCCAAAGATTGACTTTTAATGCTAAATCTCAGAGGCTATATGTTCAGATGCAGTGGTTTAAAACAATGAGTGGAAGCAGTGTAGTAGCTGTACAAGAGTGGTCGTTCATTGGGCAGTTTTTGTTAGACCTCGCCCATTCCCAGTCAGGTAGATTTGTCAGACCTGTCTGAACCTCTGGCTCCCAACACAGCCTGCAGCTTCACCAAACATAGTTCATAGGCAAGCAACTTTGAGTAACTTCCTAGCAGCAGTTACGTACCACCCTTTGCGATACACCAAGTTGTGAGTTAGGTTAACAAGCTGCCAGATTTGTATGGAAGCAGTAGAGTTTCTGAGCTGAAATGAAACCATCTGAGAGCACTTTGTAGGACCTGAACCGTATTTAGATCCAAGAAGGCGACTGTACCTTGGTGTTGCAGCATAGTCTAATGCTCAATGGAGATACTGGACCATTTTCTAATATAAGACCATGCTAGTCCCAAGTGACTGTGAATTTGTGTTCTGTATCATTAAAAGGACTATGGAGTTCCATTATTTTCCTGATTCACAGCTGTGAATTTAAATGATAGCTACACCATCGCTGTTTGAATGACATTCTCCTAAACAGCAGTGTACTTCTATTCCTCCACTGCAGGTCATGGCAGAACAGGATTTGCCAGGTCTTCTGATTATGGGTATTGGAGGAACTCATGGTGTGCAAGAAAGCCTTGCAGCGCTTCTGAAGAAACACTTCAGTGTTATCACCATGAAAGAACTTCTTGAAAACAAGAAAG
This sequence comes from Gallus gallus, assembly GCF_016699485.2. Classification (NCBI taxonomy): domain Eukaryota; kingdom Metazoa; phylum Chordata; class Aves; order Galliformes; family Phasianidae; genus Gallus; species Gallus gallus. The sequence continues at coordinate 55,887,606 of NC_052533.1, read as the reverse complement.
AAGTGGGGAAAAAAATCCAATGCATTTTTGTGTCTGAGTTCAGGCCAACTATTGACCAGGAGCTTCTAGAAAGCCTGCCTAATTTAAAGGTCATTGGAAACTCTGGTGTTGGAGTGGATCACTTAAACTTGAAAATGATTTCTAACTTCGGTGTAAGAGTGACTAATACCCCACACGCCGTTGCTGACTCAACAGCAGACATGGGAATGGCATTAATGCTGGCATCTGCCAGAAGACTAGTGGAAGGTAATGTTTTAAATCTCATTCGATCTTATCTGGTTCTTTGGCATATGTCACCTTGCTACTTTAGAGATGATCAGTCAGAATCAATATTTGGGATGCTTTTACAAGAAGAAAGTGTTGTGAGGACTCTCTTTTCAGAGGCCTCTACTTTTCTCAAGTCCCACCTCTTCTCGAGGCAACAGTGACAAGAGTAAGACATTTGTCTAAATTATGTGCTTTGAAATCATGTATGATACTCTGTTTAGAATAATGTGTGGGGCGTAGTACTCTCTGGATGTTCACTGAGGGTGTTGCTTATAGCTGGAAAACTGAATATAAAATGCATCAAAATCAGATGTCACTGCTTTTCTATTTTCTTTTTCTCTACTTCCTAATAGTTGTACAAAGGTACACAGCATCTAGAGATGGCCATGTCTCCATTGCTAGAGCAGAAATTATGAGAGCATTTCAGTGATGCTCCAAAAGTAATGCCTCCTGATTTATTACGTTGGCCCACTGTGTCAGAGGCAGATGCTGGAGGTATGGCAGTACAGGTTGGACTTTCTTGACAATATTTTGTTAGGTTCAAATCCAACATTATAAAGGCTTAATGAGATCGCTGGCCAAGCTAGAATCTGCAGCATAACTTCACCCCCTTCAAGGGTTATGACAGGATTGGATTGAGATCCAGGAGACAGATGGTGAAATTTACTCCCAGCAAAATAAAATAAAATAAATAAAGTGAAGGCAAGTGTTTGTGAGGTGGTAAATGCTACAGAAGAAGCTTTCGAACTTCAAAGAAAATACTGCAGACACAAAAGCGTTATTTCCCTAAGGTGGTCATTCCTCTCAGCAGAATATCACCATCAAGAACCTCTTCTGTGTCTGTGCTTCCAGTCCTGACTGTTACGCTGTCCAAGGCTTTCTAAAAACTTCTGCTTTTCCTCTCTATTTTGACCTGAATTTGTCATCAATTTGTACCTGTTTAGCATGTTTTTACATTCAGGCTCCCAGATAGCAGTTTCTCCAGACACGAACTATTTTGCTGCTGACTGGCTGGGAGTTGAAGTGACCAGGGCGACTCTTGGGATCATTGGGATGGGCAGAATCGGGTATAAAGTGGCTCAGAGAGCCAGAGCCTTTGAAATGAAGATCCTGTACCACAACAGGAACCGCAGGTAAAAATGTTTGTTTATTGTGTGGAACTGGTCCGGGGCAGAAATGGAAACCACCGCTCTGGGGTGTGTCCCCATTCTTCCTAGGCACTGGCAACAGTTGTAAGCAACATGAGGATCACCGCCAGTGTGCCACCACTGCTCACCTTGGTTCCCTGCTTCTCCCCTTGGGAATCAGCTCCCCTTCACCTCCCTGTACTTGTGGCTCCCTTCTCAGCTATCAGCAGGTTTGGAGGAAGGGTGACGCTAACTCTTCTGAAGATGTAGGCCAAGCAAGCCAGACTCCGTCCTGCCAGAATCTTCTCTCAGGCTTCGGGCAACGTCCCTTGTCATCCGGGCTGTCACTCCTTCCTTCAGCCCAGCCGGTTCACTCATCATCTTGATGGCAAAGATCCTCACTTTGTTTTATCGCTCCCTTTGCTTCCCCTTTCTTCCCTTTCCAAAGCAAGTTCTAACTTGCAAGTCTGGCAAAGATAATTGACAGGGACTGTACAGATACATCAGCAGGAGAGAAGAACAGGAGACCTTCTGCATACCCATCCTCCTATACATAATACCACCTGTGTGTTTTGCAATTACATTTACATCACTCTTCCAGGGTCCTGCCACTCCTCTATCCTCTTGCCCTCTCTAAACCACTTCCTTCTCTCCTCCCTTCCACCACTTTGACTCACACAGAGGGTGGTAAAGCACTGGAACAGGCTGCCCGAGGAGGTTGTGGATGCCCCATCCCTGGAGGCATTCAAGGCCAGGCTGAACGTGGCTCTGGGCAGCCTGGTCTAGTGGCTGGCAACCCTGCATATAGCAGGGGGGTTGAAACTAGATGATCATTGTGGTCCTTTTCAACCCAGGCCATTCTATGATTCTATGATTCCCTGGTACTTAGCAACGTCTATTCCTTTATCCTGGCCTCAAACTTCTTAATATCTGCACTGTTTAAGATGACGCTTAGGATGGATGGATGGGTTGGTTAGTTGACTAATTGTTAAAAACAGTTCCAAATAGTTGTGTCAAATGGGCTGTGTGTTTTTCCTTCAGGAGCCAGGAGGAGGAGCAGGCCGTTGGTGCCTGCTACAGTGAGATGGAAGACTTGCTGCAGCAATCTGACTTTGTTATGCTGGTTGTGAACCTGACGCCTCAGACTGAAAAACTGATTGGGAAAAAGGAGCTGGGGCTGATGAAACCCACAGCCACTCTTATAAACATCAGCCGAGGTAGGCATATCTCCCGGAAGTGGTAATGGCTCTGTGGTGAAGACTACTAAATAGTCTCTGTTTGTTTTGCTTGGTTGATGGTTACTAGAAAGACATTCTACTTTCAAACAAGATGTAGGTGCTTGAATTTCTTTCCCCTGGGTCCTTGACCTTTCCCCGCTCCCAGGCGAAAACGTATTCACTGACTTGTGATAGAAAGATACCATTCCATTGCAGGTGCAGTTATTGATCAAGATGCATTGGTGGAAGCTCTCCAGAATAAGACTATTAAGGCTGCTGCTCTGGATGTGACATACCCTGAGCCTCTGCCAAGGTAGAATAACTTGCTTTTCATTCTCTTAGTCTGAAACTTGTAAAATGCTGAGCAAAAGTGTACTTATTACTTTGATCTCTATGGGGAGTCTCTCACTGTTCAAGAGCGTAACCTCATCTTATCTTGCACAATCCTAACTTGATGACCATCTATTCTCCCTTGCCACATTTTCAAGTCAACATGACTGCCAAGCAAGGCAACAAGGCTAGCAGAGAGGATGGAGAAACGAGTAAGCAAATTTACCAACATTTTCTGCCAATCCTGTGTACGTGGCCCCTTTCTATCAATGCCGTTGCTGTTTCCTGAGGTTATGTTCTCAGCAACTAGCAGAAGAATTAATTTCATGTGTGATATCCATTCTGTTCTTACTGCTTCTTGCGGGTGTAATACCTTGTCCTTGCTGTTTCTTGCAGAAATCACCCTTTATTGAAATTAAATAACGTCATAATAACCCCACATATTGGAACTGCAACAGTTCAAGCCACCCACATGATGGCAGAAGAAGCAATAGCAAATATGCTGTCTGTTCTCAACTGTCAACCCATTCCAAGTGAAGTGTTTCCCCAGTGATTTGCACCAGACGACAGTGCTAAATCTCTGACTTGTGAGGAGGCACAATTTCATACAGGACCACTGTTTAAAAACAAAACAAAACAAAACAAAAAAAACAAAAAAAAAAAACAAAGAGAGAGCAGCTTTGTTCCAGCACAGCTCTTTTTGTCAGTATACTGCAAGGCTGTCAACTCACTCAGCTTACTCTGTACTGGCATTTACAAAATCAAAACAATGAAGTGGAACAGCTAAAACTGTTTTGTTTGAATACTTTGATGTCTTCATGAATGATTTCTACAGGGTTCCATTAATGAGTGCTGGTCCCTTTTCAAGCACCATCTCTTTTTGAAAAGGACGGGAACTGGCAATTGCAATATGTCAGAAGTCATGCAAGCGAGCACAGGATGGGCTTGGCTTGATCTTCTAGAGATGAGGTGGAAAATCAGTGTCTAGCAAACGGAAGTAAGGTCAGGTGACAGGAGTGAACTACAGATACGCTGTTCACCTCTGCGGGAAGAGTATTCATGTGGCCAAAGCTCAACTAGAGTTGCAGGTGGCCTGTACTGTGGGAGACAGATATTAAAAGCACGTTTTAAATTACGTCAATAGCAAGAGAAAGATCAGATTTTTCTGTGACTTACTGGAAAACACACAGAAGACGGGAAAAAGCAGCCCAAACTGAATTGACAAGATGTTGTCTCAGAACTGACTTACAGCTGTTCAGCTGTTAAGCCTGGGCTCAGAAAGCCCCACTGCGTGAGCATCTCACCTTTTGAGCACAGACATTCCCTGCTTCAGCCATGGATCTGCCAGCAATGTCAAGGGGCAGGCTGTGGAAGGGGCCACCTTCAACCCAGGCAAAGAAGCTGTTGGCAAAGCTGTCAGTGTGCAGATGATATAGGCACACTCATGACGCTAGAGAAGATTCCCACTCCGAGATGGAGCAGGGACTGGGCTTCCCTCCCCATCTCCTCACGCAAGGTTCCTGCCTTGGATTTTACCACCCTCACAGCACATTGTGGCACCCATGCAGCTCTGAGTAGCCCTGCCAGTGCAGGCCTAGGAACTCTAGGAAGGGGAGCACCTGGCTTTGCCAGGCACCCACAGTAAAGCGTGTGTTTCACAGTGACCAAGACCCATGGTGTTTGGGTAATGGGGTTTTATTGGGTATAGGGAAAGGGTGACAGGGAAAGTGGCGACGCGCCTTTCAGAGTGTCACCGTTAACGTCGCCAGAAGTGAACGGTGGTCCTCACTGAGCCTCATTGAGGGTCCTCATTGAGGGTCCTCATTGAGGGTGACACTTGCTGGATGTCTGTCTCGGGAGTCTCAGTGCTGGCAGATCTCTCGTGCTCCTTGTTGACGTGCGCAGGAACTACTCTCCGGGCCTAAGGAGTTCAGCGTGAAGCTCTGTAGTTCTGTGAATGCAGAGACAAGCAGCACAACACTGCAAGTCTCTGCAGTATAAGAGAGTGGCTCTGCTCGTGTGTGGCTAGAGAGAGCAGGCTCATGGTCCCTGTAATGTAATTGCAGCCCTTGTGGCCAGTCCCAATCTGGGGTAGCCTGCTGTGGGGCTGATTGACCAGGCACTGAGTCAGGCGAGGGCTTAGACTTTGGCCTGAGCACATAGCTGGCTGGCAGGGTTGTCTGTGCAGAGGTCTCCAGTTCCGCGGCCAGCTGCTCTCCATCCCACAGGCCCAAGAGGGTCTTCCCGTGGCTTGCTATGGCTAGCTATGACATGGTGCTTACAGGAGCCCACACCACCTACCCGTGCTGCCTTGCCCGGCCTTGGCCCAGGAGGGGGTGCAGGTCTATACTGAGGTCCTGACAGAGAAAGGATGCTGGGTGTTTCTCTTGCTGACCGACTCCACTGACTCCACCGCAGCACTGCGAGCTCGCTGTAGGCACACAGTGGGAGGGGGTGTGAGCACAGGGAGACCGCTCTCTTGCTGGGGCTCCCAAGCTTGGTGCCTGCTGCGACTGCAGGAGGTGGCTGTGCTGAGAGCCCGCTTCCAGGAAAAGCCCTTCTTTTGCCCTGGTGCTGCAGGGGGTGGGAGAAGGGCAGTGGGGGAGACCAAACTGCCTGTGCGGAGAGCTTTACCTCTGGAGCCGGCCCTGCAGATCCTTCTCTGCATCTCTCTGTCCCTGCTGCTCACGGGCCACTTGCTCCACAATGCACTTCACCACCTCCCGCAGGGTCTCTTCTGTCACTGGAGTAAGCCTCCTGCAACAACAAGGACAAAACCTGTCTCACTCTTCAGCTGTGACACCCCTGCCTCTTCCCTCACCCAGCCTATTCCACACACGGCCCCATTTGGCCCCACAGCCACTTTGATGCAGGATGACTTCCACACGTGGGCTGCTTTGGGCTCCAGAGAGGCTCATGGCATCGGGCCCTAACCATGGTCACACCCATGGCCTCAGAGTTCTCTCTGAGGGTGTTGTGTGCGGCACCATGACTCGGAGGCTGGCTTCCTTGATCCACGGCACAGGTGGCTCACCACCACCCTACTGCCCCTGGCCCTGGTTGGGATTGGTGTATGCTTACCGTTTTGGGAAATGAGCGCTGTCCCAGGAGACTCTGGGTGGCTCCTCCTCGGCCTCTTCCTGCTCCCCCATCATCCTCTTGATCAGGCTGTGGCTGGAGCTGCAGCTGGAGCTGGACTGCTCTGTCTCGCTCTCAGACAGAGAGCTGGAATATTCTTCCTCAAAGGCAGAGGATTCCTGTACAGGAAGAGACACTCAGCCTTGGGGTGCTGCTTCCCAGCATGCAGCTCCCTGCAAGACCACTCCAGTTGGGACTGCAGTGGGACGGGAAAGCAATCAGGAGAGAAACCTCAGCACGCTCTTGGGGCCATGTCCCAGCGTGACCAGGGCTTTGTTACCGCTCCCTGTTGGGTCCTCTTGCTCTCAAAAGGCAGCAGTCAGCCATCCAGCTGTGCTGCACCAACAGCGCTACTCTGGTCCAGGTGCTAGAGGTACCTTACAACCTCAGCTCCCCTGGATGGGAAGGTGCTGCTGCTTTCTTGCGGGGATGCAAAGTACCTGAGCCACTGGCATCTCCACTTCTTCTGGCTGGGCTTCCGTCTTCTCTGCTTCCAACTCTTGCTGCTTGGCTTGCTTCTTTTTCTGTTTCTTCAGCATTTTGTTCTTTTTTTCCTCTTCAGCCAAGAACTTCTGGGCATGTTTTGAAAATCTACTCTTCTCCTCCTGCTTCACCTTCCTCACCTTCTCCTGCTTCACGTTCTTCACCTTCATCTCCTGTTTCACGACCTTCACCTTCTCTTGCTGCACAAACTTCACCTTCTTCTCCTGCTTCACCTTCTCCTCTTTCCTCATCTTGTCCTCCTTCACCTTCTTCCCTTTCTCCTCCTTCACCTTCTCCTGCTTTACCTTCTCCTCTTTTCTCATCTTGTCCTCCTTCTCCTTCACCTTCTTCCCCTTCTCCTCCTTCTCCTTCCTCACCGTCTTCCCCTTCTCCTCCTTCTCCTTCCTCACTGTCTTCCCCTTCTGCTCCTTTCCCTTCCTGGTCTTTGCGCATTTTTTCTCGGCGGCAATCTGTATGCAACAGTAGGCAGCGTTAGTCTCTGTGGAGGCTGAGGGGTTTCCCTTCCTGCACTCCATTTCTCCCTTTGTCTTCCACCTTTCTGGTTTGCTGCCAGGCTCCTGTGGACTCGACTGAAGAGCCCTTCTGTAAGAGCCAGGAAAATAAATAAACACTGGGCTAAATGCAGTCTGGCAGCTGGGAGTTCTACACAAGCCATCAGGAGCATCCCCCAGTTAGCTCTTGGGGTGGCTTTCGGGAGGCAAACGGAAGCGAACTGCTTATTCTCAAATGCCACCCCAACTCATTTCTCTTCAAGCAAGGTGTTATGTGAACGCGCAGTAAGGAACGCTGTGAGAATCAGTGATGCTTTTCTACAGTTCAGTAAGACAGAGGCACTGCAGCAGTGTGTGTCACGTACCCTTCTATTCGCCTCCACCGCTGCAGCAATGAAGTCCACCATCCTGGGAGTCACCAGAGGAATGACTTTCCCTTGCTCTTCTTTATCCTGCAAGGGTCTCCCCGGGACGGCTGGTAGCTGCCTGCAGAGACAGGTGGGGAGAGTTGACAGGAGGGCAGGAGGTGCTGGGCTTGCATTGCATGCTTAAAAGTGCTTCAGCAGCTTCCTCAGCAAAAAAGAGTCTGCAAGAGCCCCCACATGACTGATCTGGTCTCTACCACTTCCCTCGGAGACCTGGGAACAGCCTGCGGTGCTGACAGCAACCCAGAAACACACTCAAAACTATTCAAACGCTCCTAGGAAAGGAACACCCTCATCCCTTCTCGGGATGTTTCTTGTCACTTTGCGCGCTGGGCTTGGCAAACAGAAAGGTCCGGTTTGCTTCCATCTGAAGGGAAGCAAGAAAGACTCTGCGCTCTTGCAAGGAGCTTTTGCCATTAGTTACCCAGCTAAGAAGTAATGCTATAGGACGTTTGTCGTGAGCAAGGAATCGCAATGTGGTAGGATGAGTTCATACAGTCTCCGGATACCCTCCAGATAAACTTCACTCCCACAGAGGCAAGAGCATGGCATCACCTGCGTTTCTTTTGCCAGGAGTCTCACCTGGTGCGAGGCTCTTTCTCCTCGGCTTTCTGGTCTCTCCCTGGCATTACAGTCAATGCCGGTAATCTTATTGGAGAAAGCGCTGCTCGATGAAGGAGGCGCGTCTCACAAAGGTCCCCTAGAAAGAGGAAGGGAGAGAACTTGAGAAAAGTTGCATTTCTGACAAGGTTTTGGCCCGTTTCTTCATGGCTATGGGGCAGCGTTGTTCCCTGGGGAATGCTACATTGATGCCTTCATCCCCTGTGTGTGCTGAAATGGGGGATGCCCTGGCAGATGCCGATGGTCTCAAAGAGCCATTCCAGAGAGGATAATCGTTTAGCACCAGAGGAGCTGGCTCTTGCATCTCTTGATGCATGTCCCACCCACACAGCTTTGCTACTGGGGCGTGCTGACAGCAGAGGAAGTGCTTTTGAGACATCTGAGAAGACAAAGGGAAGCAAGGGTAGTGATTTCCAGGGCTGGCAGGACAGGCTGCCGAGCGGAGGCTGCGGGGAAAGTGTCCTCTGCTGAGATGATCCCAGTGGCCACTTGTGATGGAGGGCTGCCCTGAGAACTTGTTCCGCAATGGATCACTCAGGCTTTCCCACAGTGGGTACAAAGAGTCACCCAAAGCGTCTCATGCTCTTCCAGGCGCTCTGTGGTCATGTCAGTTCTAATCGTCTCCAGATGAGGAGGAAGGAAAACAAAGAGGCCCCTGCTGGCAACTCACAGGTGCCCTTACCTTTCGTGCCACTGTCACCAGGTCTTGCCCAGCCTTGCTCGTGTCTGGTCTTCACGTGGTACTTCAGGTCCACCTTTGGTGTTTCAGTCATTTTAATTATGCACTTGTGCTCGTACCTGAAAGAGGAAGAAGCAGGCTGAAGGAAAGGCAACACCTTCCCTTGCAGCTTGACCCAATAACGGAGTGACAGAGACAGACCGCAGAGACACTGGAAGGCCATTGTTTCCCAGAGCAGCTCATTGTGGAGAACCATACAAGACCTCCAGCGTCTGGAGGGGCAGGTGAGGCCCTGTCAGTACATGCCAGTGTTTTTTCTGCCCTTGCTGTGAGAGCAGTTTTGCTCCCACAAGAATCTGTTCCTTCTCTAACCCTTGGGACCTAAGCAGAATGCACTCTCATTTGCAGGATGGAAGAAGCACTGGGAAAACCAGAAGGAAGACTGGCCTAAGTGCCCCCCCAGTTTTGACACTGGCACGGATGTGAAACGTGACTTTGCTATGCCACTCTTCTCCAAATGCAATCCAACTGAACTGGAGTGAGCAGGGAGTTCCCTGCAAACCGGGCCTCTAAGCACTGCTAAGTACCGTAGCGAGTACCATGGGCAGCTGAAAAGCTGCTGTCTCGCTCAGGCGCGTGTGGCAGGAGCAAGCATACTCACATTGGAAAGACAGTAACACGTCCGGAAGTTGTTTGGGAAGCTACGCAGTCATTGGGTGAGATGACCGATTTGCTCATTTCTGGCATCTGCAATCAGAACGGAGACAGACGATGGGAGATGGGGACAATGGGAATGGCTGGCAGCTCCAATCTGTCTTAGCCCAACACAATGCAAGCTGCCAAAGGGAGGGGTTCGGGCCTCAGCAAGCCTTGCTGTGCCTGTGTCTCTGCTCCATGCTCTGAGTTGGGACTGAGCAGTGACGCTCACCGCTCCTCTGGTCTCTTGACAAAAAGCAAGGCCTTTTGAGGTTGCATATCCTGGCACAGAGCCGCGCCCCCTCGTGTAAGGGAAGAGCTCTACAGAGCCTGCTTTCCTGCAGACCACCAGGAGCCCAGGTGGCTGAAGAAGCATGGCAGGCCAGGAGAAAGCAGTCCCCTAGTCCCCGGAAGGCATTTCAGAAGAATCAGAGGTAGTGCTGGGAAAATGCAAAACCTACCCCAAGAAGAGCCTGCAACATGTCAGCAGTCCCGTTGAGCTTCTCCAGGAAGTCCTCATAGAATTTCATTTGGACCCGTTTTCCTTCAATCAGCAGCATGCCAACGTCTCTCCAAATGAAAGCAACGTTCCGCCTCTTCTCTATGCAGGCGCTGAAAAGGCACACGGTCCTTTCCACGCAAAGCTGCGCCGCGTCTGCAGAGATGCCATTTTCTGAGGCTATCTGAGCATACGGAAGTTGCTGATACTGGTCATGTCCTGGCGAAAGAAGAGGAGAGGAACGTGAGCACTTGGAGAGCCACTGAGTGGGCTACAATCAAAAGTCAGCAGCTTCCAGCCCCACAGGCAATACGCTACTCTTGAGATTTTGAAGTGGCACCATTGGTATGTCTCTGAGGAGACGCTGAGACACGGAGCCAATGAGACCGGAATGAAACCCATTGTTGAAGCAGGTGAAAGAGAGTGTGCTGTTACACTGTATTACCATCTATAATGACAGTCTGGCACCCTTTCCCCACTCTGGTGCCAGGGAAGCACCTCTGTCAGACTTCACTCTTCCTACCTGCAACATCTATGGAGTCATACTGGAGGTCATGGTCCTGCGCAAGAGCCTTTGCCAGGTGAAACAGGGGTCTCTCAACAGTAACCAGACCCTTCTGGCTGACTACGCGCTCTCTGACAACCATGAAAGTCCCCAGTCCAGGAATGTGCACAGCCTGAAAGAGAAGAAAGGGTGGATCAGAAGAAGTTTTGCAGGGGATGTCAGAAGACTATTTCCCTCTCACCTCTCCTGCCTGTGAAGAACCAGAGAGTGCAGTCTTTTGGCTCATAAAGAGACAAACGGGGTTCCCAAGCTGGCAGTCACCCCTAGGCAATCCACTTTAGTCATTCAACTCTGCCAGCAGAGGACTCAGGCAGGCCCAGAAAATGTCCAGCCCTTCTTCCATCATTAGGCCTGGACCTCCTGGCATGTCAGAACTGACAGAGGAGCTAGCCTGTGGCCCATTTTGCATTGCAGAGTCCTTCTGGGGCATGATTCCTGCTTCCACAGAGGGGAAGAATATCTGCGTTCCGTGGCAAATGGGCTCTCGCGGCTAAATCGACCGTGAGAGGGAGGAAAGGAGAGGGAGGCAAGTCCCACCTGGTAGAAAGCCAGCTGTTGACTGAGATAATAGGATGCACTGGACCAAAACTTAGCGAGCTCTGGAAAACAAAAGAAAAGACATGTCATGCTCCCAGGAGGCCACCTCAAAACAGTTCAGCACCCTGAATTCCTGCCAAAGGAGTGATGCGTTTCTGAGACAAGCAGTTCAGTTCCACTGGCGACTCCTGCTTGGAGATCCCTGGGAAGGCAGGGGCCAGGTCGGGAACAGAACCCAGGAGTCACGCCTGCCCAAGCGCTCCTTCGGCCCCTTGGGTGCTAAGGTAGCTGCCTTCTTGCAGCAACCTGCCCTGCTCAGCCATGCCCACCTTCCTCCTTCAGGGCTTCCACACCTGTTTTCAGACATGTCACTGGGCCCGACAGCACGTGTGAAATTGGGCCTGAGGGCCTTACCAGAATTTCTGAGCTTCTCAGCAGTTGGAGGCGAGCGAGGTCCCGAGAAGAGGGATTTTGCCATCTTGCTTCCCCCCTTGCTGCAGGTCAACAACTGTAGCAGGTGGGCAGCCTTCCGGCAAAACAGTCCTCCTCCTCGGCCCTTCACCCCTGCCCCTAGTTCTGCTTCTCTCTGCCTACTCCTCCTCACGGCACAGCAGCTCCTCCAGAGCACAGCAGCGGCGAGATCAGCTCCTCGGCAAGCACCTGGAGTCTCTCCGGCCTCTCTGGGAGATGTGGGGAGGACACGTGGGGTCGTTGAGCTTAAAGGGGGCGGTCACCGCTGTGATGCAGGGCTATGCCATTATGACCTTAGAACATGTCACAGAGGGACTGCACACGCCCTGCCACTGGGCCTGTCAGAGGGGCCCCAGTGGTGGCCTGTGGGAGTGGAGCCCTGCGGCTTCCGCACGTCGGATCAAAGCTACCCAGACAGCTCTGGCGCAAGGACACAGGGAGGGCATTGTGCAGCGCTGACTCTCATTATGGCAATGGGTTGTGTGCTTTGCGATCCGTGGGCTAAACACAGCCCTGCGAAGAGCCAAGACTGTGCAGTCTTGCTTTCCCCTTACTAAAGGAGTTGATGACTAGGTTTCAAGATTGCTGAAGAAAGGGTTTAGTAAAAAGTATACAAGCGAAAATTATCCGTGTTAGCTCTATCCATCAGCTTCATTATATATTTTGTATGTGGCCCAAGACAATTCCTCTTCCTTCATTCAGGGTGGCCCAGGCAGGCCAAAAGGTTGGACCCTCTTGCGGTATGTATTAGAAAAGCCTTTGGTTGCTTGCCTTACTCATTAGAAGACACAGGGTTTTGTAATTACAGCATTTATTTTTACAAAAGCGGAAGTGGTGACATCACAGTAAATGGTCTTGCCATTCTTTGTAAACACACAAGGAGCAGTGACAAGGAACGCATCTTTAAACACAGCCGATGCGTCAATTTCACATCCAGTATGAAATGGAGAGACACTATGCTAAATGGACAGCCAGAGAAGCGAGCTCCCTTTGTGCACAGCTGAGACTTCACCGTGACACACACAGGTCTCAAGGAGTAACTGCTTTCTGCAAACCGCCTGACACATTTTACCTCTGTTGTTAGCTGCTCACACACTCAGGAAAGTTAACCATCAGAAATACCCCGGGTGCCTACCTCCAAGCTCTTTTTCTTCTCCAAGCTCTCTAATTCGTTTAACAAGGGCCATTAAAATGGAAATCAAACTGATAATCCCGTATTAAAAATTGATACATTTTTGAGGGTTGCAAAGCTGAGAACAGGAGATTGGAATCGTAATCGGTAATGAAAAGCGGCCTTGATGAGAAGCTATTCTCTGGGCAGTTTTCCAGAGTTGCTCCTCGGATGCACTAGAATCCTTCCCCTTCGATGTCACTGTTAATGTCTTAATTCCTGAAGGAAAATGACATCACATGTTTGTTTCCTACATAGAGCATATCTGACCTTCCATGGACTGAAAGGAAGCTTTCATTTCTAAACATAGCTTATTCGTACAAAGGTACTGTAGAAATCCATATTCTCTCAGGAAGTAAAATACATGCCTGTAGGCATCTACATTGCACACACCTTCAACCATTAGGTATTCAACTGAATGCTCATGCGTTATACCATGGGCACAGGTGGTCTTAAGATGTGTGACAAACCTAACGGCTTCAAAATGCTGTTAACTTACTAAGTGGGCTATCAAACGTCCAGCAGTGCCACATCAAGTGTAGCTTCTGGTTGATGTGGAGATATTTCACGTTAGCCCACAACAGGACTGAACCGTACTAGAAAAATACTACACACGGTGTAAGCTGTAATGAAACCACCTAGCAGGCACCTCAGTTGAGAAAGTATGGAGATGCTTCGTAAAACAGAAGCGCGTTTGTTAAAATAACTTTTGGTAGTCTTCTGTTTCGAGACTGTTTCTGAATTGTAGAAATGAATAATCCCAGCTCAAAGAGAAAGATATGTATTAGTAGCAACAAGAAACGGCATGCCTCTTCTGGAGGGAATCCCCATTTGAATCATTTTTATATGGCTCTCATGGAGCCATCTGTAACCCCAAAGTCTACCAGTAATCCAATGGAAGTACCCCATTTATGCAATTTTTCTAAGAAGGCAAAAGTCAAAGCCTGAAAAACCTAAGTTAGCCATAAGATTGAAGTCAAATTAAACATTCTCCAAATTGACCATTTGTGGCCATTTTAATTTTGTATGAAAGATACCTAGGAAACTTTAAGACAACGTTCAAACTAAACAGTTCTCCTGAGAACCAGCTTCATTTACTCTCTGGTTAGGCTTAGGGAGTAAAAGGACAGGTTTTAAAAAGTAATCTGAAGATGCAGTAATAAGAATCTGGCAAGAAGTTAAAGACTGTTTTCCTAATGTTCTCAGGAACTACTTTGTTCACTGGAAGGCTAGTCTACAGAGATATTCTGCACCACAAGTCCAGAACAAAGGCCCCACTCAACTGGGGTTTTCCTTCCAAGAACTGTATACCTCACATAGTCCTGGAAGAAGAAAACTTTTGGCATTAGTTTTGTATTAAATACACGTGACTTAGTCCAGCTGCCGCTGAGCCAGAAATGTTTGTCCCTGCCCATGAAGCCCAGCAATGCAGAAATGAGAACAACATTTTAGAAATGAGAACCAGAGCTCACAAATTCATTAGCTCATTGTCACTGAGTTATCTAGATCAATCTACATTAATCTATGCCCGTGACAGGGGGGCAGTAGGCCCGTGGGCCCCCTGGCTCTCAAAAAATGGGAAGGGAAAAAGGAAAGGGTAGCAGAACGGGAGCTGGGCTCAGAGAGGGAAAAAGAACGGAGCAGCAGCAACGATCTAAGGAGGAAAACTTATTTTACTATGATATCGGAATGCAAGATAACACAATATAATACAATCTAATTGAAATTAAGGGTAATAAATCAAATAAAATAAGGGAGAGAAAGTTTCCAAAACCGAAAGGCCTACGTGAATGAAGGTGCACAGCTTGGAAGCACACCCACCCTTCTGCCTGAGTGTGAGAGAGAGTCAGATCCTGTGACTTTCGTGCTGTATCGCCCTTCTCTGACCATGAGATCCTCTGGGATAGGTAGTTCTTCTTCTCTTTTGAGAAGCAGGTATCTAGAAGGTTGTCAATCCACAGAACTGGAGTATTAACCCTTTAATTACCTGTGCTGTACATGATGATATGATGTGGAATACCAATAGCAAAATTACAAAATCATGACACATCTTCTGAAACTGGTGTCTCATTCGAGTCTTAGCCATGCTATTTAACAAAACTCACTCCAGAGGACCATTTCACTTAAATTCAAAGGATCACTTTGCACATACGTGAGTTACCGCCATAACCCAAGTATCACAGACTCAAACTGAATCTTCCTTCTCTCCTGCATGGGAATAAGCAAAGCAAAGCTATGCATGGTAAGAAGTGGAAGTAATGACACAGTGGCTTGCCCAAAGCCTTGTGTGGTGTCCAAAGCGGACCTCCAAGATAGAGGACTCTTCAGTTTCACATTAGAACTGTAGACATTCTGCGGGGTTTGTCGTGTGACACGGACTTCTGCCTCCCCTCAACTCCTTCTCCTGGCGGGGAAAAATCGGTGGAGAAGTGCAAGCGGCTTAACTAGGGTAAGGAGAAAAGTAATTTACTAAAAATGGTAAAGGGATGTGAGATAATACAACATAAAAGGAATTAAGAGCAATAACTCAAACAAATGGGAGAGGGAAAATCTCTGACCCGTTCTGCTGTCTTGGCTGCCTGGGCAGACAAGGTAATCCTCTCACTGTAAGCGTTGCTTTTTATCTTCCTCCCAGAACAAGGGACCACAAAGCACTCTGGGAATCTTAGTCTGGAATGATAGTCTTATCACTCTGGAATGAGAAGAGTGGGAGGATGCACGAGGAAACCCGGCCTGCAGGCACGCCTGGTCTGCAGAGGAGTGGTTCCATGAAACAGAGTGGGTGCTCTGCACCCTTATACAGTAGAGCAGTGCCAGCCAGGTTGTTTTAAAGCTTTAAGACATTTATCAGATGGTGAAACAGGTTGGGGGGGGGGAGGTTGTGTGGCTGAGTGCAGTTTGCTCTGTGCAAGATTAAGAGGTTAATGGCACAGCTACAAATGGGGCCCCGACCACATTCAACTGACCTTTCTTTGGAAGGAAAAGGAAATAAATCAAGGAGAGCCTCTTTGGTGTTATGAACAAACCAGGAAAGCAGATTTAAGGAAAAACATCATCATCTGAAGACAGCTGGGCTCACAGACAGCACAGCTCACAGCCAACACCACACATCTATGCAACGCTGCTACACAGACAACACAGCTGCGGGACCTGTGGCACACAAAAGAACGTATGAGTTTTTTTAAATTGCCAAGCATCCTGCTAAATGTAAACACAAGAAGTATTCTGAGCATAAGATGCTTCTGCCACATTAAACACGAATGGGCGACATCAGATATCTGAGACCTTACAGTGACACACACAGCTCTCAAGGAGTAACTGCGTTCTGCAAACCACTGTTGCAAGAGGGCATCACGCTCCCTTGCGGGTGTGGCGAAAGAGCTGCGGACTCCGGACTCCTTCGCTGGTGCAGAGCAAAAGTGCTTTATTGTAGGCGCTTACAGCCTTATATACCCCCGCAGCACAACAGTTTTCCCGCGCAGCCAAGACTGGTTACATGAGGGCTGGGCGCCTTGTGGATGTTTACCTCTGGCCCAAGTTACTGTTGAGCTTTACCACTCATTAGCGATACGACGACCTTCTTTATCCCACATCTCCCCTTTTTCTATTAATAGAATAAGAAGCCTGGTTCAGAAACAATTCTAAAAGTAGCTAAACTAGGATTAACATGCTGAATAAACGATGCGTTATTTAGAATACAAACAATAGTCCATGTTAACCAATTCCTAATGATTCCAGTTCTTATGATTTCTTGGTGAGGCGGCTTGACAAACCAAGCGTGACTTGATGGTTGTGGGAATTGAATGTTTTTTCTGCATCAGAACAAGATAAGAATTTCGTTAATTTCATGGCCTCTGCTACCATTTGGGTCCTTTATTACAATTGATAGCTCTTTTCAGGGCTCTTTCTACTTTATCAGGGCTCTGTGATAGTTTTCATTGCTCATCCTCTAGATAAACCTTCCCCAACAACGCATACTCAGTATATAAGTAAAATAATATATACATACATATGTATATATCCATAGAGATTAGGTAGATGGAGTAAGTTAAAAGCACAAAGACTGAAGCTCCTGTCTGTCCAGACATCTGAAAAACTTCTGGGCCTTCCGTTTTAGACGTAATAGGTATCTCTACAAATCAGAAACCCCTTGATGTTGGAAAAGGACTAGCTTTTGGTGCTGGATAGACAGGACCCGAGTAACAGAGAATTAAGAGGAGAAGTTAATCAGTTAACAGCATACATATATAAGCTAGTAACATGTATAGCTAGCATGAAAGAAGTATATGTCACACACATTGCAAGAATATCCTGCACAAATTAAAAGGACAATTCCTGACATGCCTTAGGGAGTGCCTGAAGAAGGAATTGAGGAAGATCTGGCAGCCGCCTCCGTACTCTCTGTCTAACAAAGACTCTGAAGAAAATCACCATATCAATACGAATGAGAAGGGTACTGAGACATCTTGGAGACAACAGGACTGCTATTGACTGACAACAGATAACACACAGTACCCAGCCAGTGGGGAAAGGGGAGGCAAGGCGGGAGGCGGGGGGGTGGGGGGAAACAAGGTACAAAAGCTGTCATATCCGTGCCCATAAGCGCGCTCTCCTGCTTGTGGGACGCCCGCCATTGCAATCGCGAATAAAATCTGCTTTATCAGAGATACCGTCCTGACAAAATTATTCGGCTATTTCCAACATGGGGAATGCCCAAACCACTGCTGGAAGTGCAGTGATCACATTATGGCCAGCGCTGAGATGGCTGGCCGCACCCATCGTGCTGGTACCCATCTCGGACCTGTTCCTCTTAAGACACAAGCATAGCGTCGGCCCCCTGTTATCAACGATTAGGGCCCTTCCCATTGATTAGAATTCAGATTTTTTTACCACAACCTGTGCTTTTCCCTTGACAGGAGTTAAAGCAGTTTGACCAAAGTACCTGTAAAGTGGAGGGCCCTCTGCTGTCCATCGATTTAGAAAATTAAGAACATAACGTGCTTTAGCTATTCTTTCCTGAGAGGTCATACCCGCACTCCCCCTTTTTTGTTTATTAGCAAACTATTACCACACTATAAAATAATAGCACTAATTAAATTAATAACACAATCATCAGAACTCAATTAAAGCCTCGACTGATAACACACTAAACGTAAGGAAAAAGTTACATAAGTCACAATTTTTTGAGTCGATACATACACACTCACACAGGCATCTCTGTTAGACAATTCCATAAGAAGGAAATGAAAACTTTCTGAGCTAATGTGTTACTACTTTTTGACCCAAGGGACGGCGAACCACTGAAAGGATAGGGAACACCCCAGCAGTGGATGCAATAGGCAGTGCCAGCAGGGCGTCCCCTGCTTCAAAGTGCACTTTGCCTTTCTCACCCATCACAGATTTTCTCCTGCTTTTAATCTTGACAGGGTCTGCAGGGTTTTTTCAGCTTGTGCTCTACATCTGCATGGCCAGTGCATGATACAGAGCCCAGGTGGAACACGTGCTCACAAAATAGAACAAACCACTACGTTAGATCTCTCTACAAAACAAAATACTTACAGAAAGTATGTACAGCTATAGTCGCTTACTCCCACTGTTTCTTGCTTTACCCTTAGCTCCGTTTTTTATTTAATTATTAAGCTTTTTCCCGTTGATCAGTAGCTCCTACTACTGTTACAAAAATCACCTATGGGTAGTAACTCTTGATGCGGCTTGGAGTGAGAGCCAGCCCTATCTACCAGAAAACAAACATCTTTACCCAGCTGTGTGTGCAATGCATGCAGTCCACGGGGGGCAAAACTCATCCTGGGCTCTTCCATGTCCTGCTCTAGTGCCACTGCTGCTGTTCTTCCCAATTTCTTTCATTACAATCCCTGTTTCTATATATTTTCAAGCTCCCTCAATTAATTTTCCTCCATTGGTTAATGGTTAATTAGTCTCCATTGCTAGAGCAGAAATTATGAGAGCATTTCAGTGCTGCTCCAAAAGTAATGCCTCCTGATTTATTACGTTGGCCCACCGTGTCAGAGGCAGATGCTGGAGGTATGGCAGTACAGGTTGGACTTTCTTGACGATATTGTATTAGGTTCAAGTCCAACATTATAAAGGCTTACTGAGATCGTTGGCCAAGCTAGAATCTGCAGCATAACTTCACCCCCTTCAAGGGTTATGACAGGATTGGGTTGAGATCCAGGAGACTGGTGAAATTTACTCCCGGCAAAATAAAATAAAATAAAATAAATAAAGTGAAGGCAAGTGTTTGTGAGGTGGTAAATGCTACAGAAGAAGCTTTCGAACTTCAAAGAAAATACTGCAGACACAAAAGCGTTATTTCCCTAAGGTGGTCATTCCTCTCAGCAGAATATCACCATCAAGAACCTCTTCTGTGTCTGTGCTTCCAGTCCTGACTGTTACGCTGTCCAAGGCTTTCTAAAAACTTCTGCTTTTCCTCTCTATTTTGACCTGAATTTGTCATCAATTTGTACCTGTTTAGCATGTTTTTACATTCAGGCTCCCAGATAGCAGTTTCTCCAGACACGAACTATTTTGCTGCTGACTGGCTGGGAGTTGAAGTGACCAGGGCGACTCTTGGGATCATTGGGATGGGCAGAATCGGGTATAAAGTGGCTCAGAGAGCCAGAGCCTTTGAAATGAAGATCCTGTACCACAACAGGAACCGCAGGTAAAAATGTTTGTTTACTGTGTGGAACTGGTCCGGGGCAGAAATGGAAACCACCGCTCTGGGGTGTGTCCCCATTCTTCCTAGGCACTGGCAACAGTTGTAAGCAACATGAGGATCACCGCCAGTGTGCCACCACTGCTCACCTTGGTTCCCTGCTTCTCCCCTTGGGAATCAGCTCCCCTTCACCTCCCTGTACTTGTGGCTCCCTTCTCAGCTATCAGCAGGTTTGGAGGAAGGGTGACGCTAACTCTTCTGAAGATGTAGGCCAAGCAAGCCAGACTCCGTCCTGCCAGAATCTTCTCTCAGGCTTCGGGCAACGTCCCTTGTCATCCGGGCTGTCACTCCTTCCTTCAGCCCAGCCGGTTCACTCATCATCTTGATGGCAAAGATCCTCACTTTGTTTTATCGCTCCCTTTGCTTCCCCTTTCTTCCCTTTCCAAAGCAAGTTCTAACTTGCAAGTCTGGCAAAGATAATTGACAGGGACTGTACAGATACATCAGCAGGAGAGAAGAACAGGAGACCTTCTGCATACCCATCCTCCTATACATAATACCACCTGTGTGTTTTGCAATTACATTTACATCACTCTTCCAGGGTCCTGCCACTCCTCTATCCTCTTGCCCTCTCTAAACCACTTCCTTCTCTCCTCCCTTCCACCACTTTGACTCACACAGAGGGTGGTAAAGCACTGGAACAGGCTGCCCGAGGAGGTTGTGGATGCCCCATCCCTGGAGGCATTCAAGGCCAGGCTGAACGTGGCTCTGGGCAGCCTGGTCTAGTGGCTGGCAACCCTGCATATAGCAGGGGGGTTGAAACTAGATGATCATTGTGGTCCTTTTCAACCCAGGCCATTCTATGATTCTATGATTCCCTGGTACTTAGCAACGTCTATTCCTTTATCCTGGCCTCAAACTTCTTAATATCTGCACTGTTTAAGATGACGCTTAGGATGGATGGATGGGTTGGTTAGTTGACTAATTGTTAAAAACAGTTCCAAATAGTTGTGTCAAATGGGCTGTGTGTTTTTCCTTCAGGAGCCAGGAGGAGGAGCAGGCCGTTGGTGCCTGCTACAGTGAGATGGAAGACTTGCTGCAGCAATCTGACTTTGTTATGCTGGTTGTGAACCTGGCGCCTCAGACTGAAAAACTGATTGGGAAAAAGGAGCTGGGGCTGATGAAACCCACAGCCACTCTTATAAACATCAGCCGAGGTAGGCATATCTCCCGGAAGTGGTAATGGCTCTGTGGTGAAGACTACTAAATAGTCTCTGTTTGTTTTGCTTGGTTGATGGTTACTAGAAAGACATTCTACTTTCAAACAAGATGTAGGTGCTTGAATTTCTTTCCCCTGGGTCCTTGACCTTTCCCCGCTCCCAGGCGAAAACGTATTCACTGACTTGTGATAGAAAGATACCATTCCATTGCAGGTGCAGTTATTGATCAAGATGCATTGGTGGAAGCTCTCCAGAATAAGACTATTAAGGCTGCTGCTCTGGATGTGACATACCCTGAGCCTCTGCCAAGGTAGAATAACTTGCTTTTCATTCTCTTAGTCTGAAACTTGTAAAATGCTGAGCAAAAGTGTACTTATTACTTTGATCTCTATGGGGAGTCTCTCACTGTTCAAGAGCGTAACCTCATCTTATCTTGCACAATCCTAACTTGATGACCATCTATTCTCCCTTGCCACATTTTCAAGTCAACATGACTGCCAAGCAAGGCAACAAGGCTAGCAGAGAGGATGGAGAAACGAGTAAGCAAATTTACCAACATTTTCTGCCAATCCTGTGTACGTGGCCCCTTTCTATCAATGCCGTTGCTGTTTCCTGAGGTTATGTTCTCAGCAACTAGCAGAAGAATTCATTTCATGTGTGATATCCATTCTGTTCTTACTGCTTCTTGTGGGTGTAATACCTTGTCCTTGCTGTTTCTTGCAGAAATCACCCTTTATTGAAATTAAATAACGTCATAATAACCCCACATATTGGAACTGCAACAGTTCAAGCCACCCACATGATGGCAGAAGAAGCAATAGCAAATATGCTGTCTGTTCTCAACTGTCAACCCATTCCAAGTGAAGTGTTTCCCCAGTGATTTGCACCAGACGACAGTGCTAAATCTCTGACTTGTGAGGAGGCACAATTTCATACAGGACCACTGTTTAAAAACAAAACAAAACAAAACAAAAAAACAAAAAAAAAAACAAAGAGAGAGCAGCTTTGTTCCAGCACAGCTCTTTTTGTCAGTATACTGCAAGGCTGTCAACTCACTCAGCTTACTCTGTACTGGCATTTACAAAATCAAAACAATGAAGTGGAACAGCTAAAACTGTTTTGTTTGAATACTTTGATGTCTTCATGAATGATTTCTACAGGGTTCCATTAATGAGTGCTGGTCCCTTTTCAAGCACCATCTCTTTTTGAAAAGGACGGGAACTGGCAATTGCAATATGTCAGAAGTCATGCAAGCGAGCACAGGATGGGCTTGGCTTGATCTTCTAGAGATGAGGTGGAAAATCAGTGTCTAGCAAACGGAAGTAAGGTCAGGTGACAGGAGTGAACTACAGATACGCTGTTCACCTCTGCGGGAAGAGTATTCATGTGGCCAAAGCTCAACTAGAGTTGCAGGTGGCCTGTACTGTGGGAGACAGATATTAAAAGCACGTTTTAAATTACGTCAATAGCAAGAGAAAGATCAGATTTTTCTGTGACTTACTGGAAAACACACAGAAGACGGGAAAAAGCAGCCCAAACTGAATTGACAAGATGTTGTCTCAGAACTGACTTACAGCTGTTCAGCTGTTAAGCCTGGGCTCAGAAAGCCCCACTGCGTGAGCATCTCACCTTTTGAGCACAGACATTCCCTGCTTCAGCCATGGATCTGCCAGCAATGTCAAGGGGCAGGCTGTGGAAGGGGCCACCTTCAACCCAGGCAAAGAAGCTGTTGGCAAAGCTGTCAGTGTGCAGATGATATAGGCACACTCATGACGCTAGAGAAGATTCCCACTCCGAGATGGAGCAGGGACTGGGCTTCCCTCCCCATCTCCTCACGCAAGGTTCCTGCCTTGGATTTTACCACCCTCACAGCACATTGTGGCACCCATGCAGCTCTGAGTAGCCCTGCCAGTGCAGGCCTAGGAACTCTAGGAAGGGGAGCACCTGGCTTTGCCAGGCACCCACAGTAAAGCGTGTGTTTCACAGTGACCAAGACCCATGGTGTTTGGGTAATGGGGTTTTATTGGGTATAGGGAAAGGGTGACAGGGAAAGTGGCGACACGCCTTTCAGAGTGTCACCGTTAACGTCGCCAGAAGTGAACGGTGGTCCTCACTGAGCCTCATTGAGGGTCCTCATTGAGGGTCCTCATTGAGGGTGACACTTGCTGGATGTCTGTCTCGGGAGTCTCAGTGCTGGCAGATCTCTCGTGCTCCTTGTTGACGTGCGCAGGAACTACTCTCCGGGCCTAAGGAGTTCAGCGTGAAGCTCTGTAGTTCTGTGAATGCAGAGACAAGCAGCACAACACTGCAAGTCTCTGCAGTATAAGAGAGTGGCTCTGCTCGTGTGTGGCTAGAGAGAGCAGGCTCATGGTCCCTGTAATGTAATTGCAGCCCTTGTGGCCAGTCCCAATCTGGGGTAGCCTGCTGTGGGGCTGATTGACCAGGCACTGAGTCAGGCGAGGGCTTAGACTTTGGCCTG
Organism: Gallus gallus; assembly: GCF_016699485.2. NCBI lineage: Eukaryota > Metazoa > Chordata > Aves > Galliformes > Phasianidae > Gallus > Gallus gallus. Next base: position 55,864,493 of record NC_052533.1, on the reverse strand, counting down.
AGCACATAGCTGGCTGGCAGGGTTGTCTGTGCAGAGGTCTCCAGTTCCGCGGCCAGCTGCTCTCCATCCCACAGGCCCAAGAGGGTCTTCCCGTGGCTTGCTATGGCTAGCTATGACATGGTGCTTACAGGAGCCCACACCACCTACCCGTGCTGCCTTGCCCGGCCTTGGCCCAGGAGGGGGTGCAGGTCTATACTGAGGTCCTGACAGAGAAAGGATGCTGGGTGCTTCTCTTGCTGACCGACTCCACTGACTCCACCGCAGCACTGCGAGCTCGCTGTAGGCACACAGTGGGAGGGGGTGTGAGCACAGGGAGACCGCTCTCTTGCTGGGGCTCCCAAGCTTGGTGCCTGCTGCGACTGCAGGAGGTGGCTGTGCTGAGAGCCCGCTTCCAGGAAAAGCCCTTCTTTTGCCCTGGTGCTGCAGGGGGTGGGAGAAGGGCAGTGTGGGAGACCAAACTGCCTGTGCGGAGAGCTTTACCTCTGGAGCCGGCCCTGCAGATCCTTCTCTGCATCTCTCTGTCCCTGCTGCTCACGGGCCACTTGCTCCACAATGCACTTCACCACCTCCCGCAGGGTCTCTTCTGTCACTGGAGTAAGCCTCCTGCAACAACAAGGACAAAACCTGTCTCACTCTTCAGCTGTGACACCCCTGCCTCTTCCCTCACCCAGCCTATTCCACACACGGCCCCATTTGGCCCCACAGCCACTTTGATGCAGGATGACTTCCACACGTGGGCTGCTTTGGGCTCCAGAGAGGCTCATGGCATCGGGCCCTAACCACGGTCACACCCATGGCCTCAGAGTTCTCTCTGAGGGTGTTGTGTGCGGCACCATGACTCGGAGGCTGGCTTCCTTGATCCACGGCACAGGTGGCTCACCACCACCCTACTGCCCCTGGCCCTGGTTGGGATTGGTGTATGCTTACCGTTTTGGGAAATGAGCGCTGTCCCAGGAGACTCTGGGTGGCTCCTCCTCAGCCTCTTCCTGCTCCCCCATCATCCTCTTGATCAGGCTGTGGCTGGAGCTGCAGCTGGAGCTGGACTGCTCTGTCTCGCTCTCAGACAGAGAGCTGGAATATTCTTCCTCAAAGGTAGAGGATTCCTGTACAGGAAGAGACACTCAGCCTTGGGGTGCTGCTTCCCAGCATGCAGCTCCCTGCAAGACCACTCCAGTTGGGACTGCAGTGGGACGGGAAAGCAATCAGGAGAGAAACCTCAGCATGCTCTTGGGGCCATGTCCCAGCGTGACCAGGGCTTTGTTACCGCTCCCTGTTGGGTCCTCTTGCTCTCAAAAGGCAGCAGTCAGCCATCCAGCTGTGCTGCACCAACAGCGCTACTCTGGTCCAGGTGCTAGAGGTACCTTACAACCTCAGCTCCCCTGGATGGGAAGGTGCTGCTGCTTTCTTGCGGGGATGCAAAGTACCTGAGCCACTGGCATCTCCACTTCTTCTGGCTGGGCTTCCGTCTTCTCTGCTTCCAACTCTTGCTGCTTGGCTTGCTTCTTTTTCTGTTTCTTCAGCATTTTGTTCTTTTTTTCCTCTTCAGCCAAGAACTTCTGGGCATGTTTTGAAAATCTACTCTTCTCCTCCTGCTTCACCTTCCTCACCTTCTCCTGCTTCACGTTCTTCACCTTCATCTCCTGTTTCACGACCTTCACCTTCTCTTGCTGCACAAACTTCACCTTCTTCTCCTGCTTCACCTTCTCCTCTTTCCTCATCTTGTCCTCCTTCACCTTCTTCCCTTTCTCCTCCTTCACCTTCTCCTGCTTTACCTTCTCCTCTTTTCTCATCTTGTCCTCCTTCTCCTTCACCTTCTTCCCCTTCTCCTCCTTCTCCTTCCTCACCGTCTTCCCCTTCTCCTCCTTCTCCTTCCTCACTGTCTTCCCCTTCTGCTCCTTTCCCTTCCTGGTCTTTGCGCATTTTTTCTCGGCGGCAATCTGTATGCAACAGTAGGCAGCGTTAGTCTCTGTGGAGGCTGAGGGGTTTCCCTTCCTGCACTCCATTTCTCCCTTTGTCTTCCACCTTTCTGGTTTGCTGCCAGGCTCCTGCGGACTCGACTGAAGAGCCCTTCTGTAAGAGCCAGGAAAATAAATAAACACTGGGCTAAATGCAGTCTGGCAGCTGTGAGTTCTACACAAGCCATCAGGAGCATCCCCCAGTTAGCTCTTGGGGTGGCTTTCGGGAGGCAAACGGAAGCGAACTGCTTATTCTCAAATGCCATCCCAACTCATTTCTCTTCAAGCAAGGTGTTATGTGAACGCGCAGTAAGGAACGCTGTGAGAATCAGTGATGCTTTTCTACAGTTCAGTAAGACAGAGGCACTGCAGCAGTCTGTGTCACGTACCCTTCTATTCGCCTCCACCGCTGCAGCAATGAAGTCCACCATCCTGGGAGTCACCAGAGGAATGACTTTCCCTTGCTCTTCTTTATCCTGCAAGGGTCTCCCCGGGACGGCTGGTAGCTGCCTGCAGAGACAGGTGGGGAGAGTTGACAGGAGGGCAGGAGGTGCTGGGCTTGCATTGCATGCTTAAAAGTGCTTCAGCAGCTTCCTCAGCAAAAAAGAGTCTGCAAGAGCCCCCACATGACTGATCTGGTCTCTACCACTTCCCTCGGAGACCTGGGAACAGCCTGCGGTGCTGACAGCAACCCAGAAACACACTCAAAACTATTCAAACGCTCCTAGGAAAGGAACACCTTCATCCCTTCTCGGGATGTTTCTTGTCACTTTGCGCACTGGGCTTGGCAAACAGAAAGGTCCGGTTTGCTTCCATCTGAAGGGAAGCAAGAAAGACTCTGCGCTCTTGCAAGGAGCTTTTGCCATTAGTTACCCAGCTAAGAAGTAATGCTATAGGACGTTTGTCGTGAGCAAGGAATCGCAATGTGGTAGGATGAGTTCATACAGTCTCCGGATACCCTCCAGATAAACTTCACTCCCACAGAGGCAAGAGCATGGCATCACCCGCGTTTCTTTTGCCAGGAGTCTCACCTGGTGCGAGGCTCTTTCTCCTCGGCTTTCTGGTCTCTCCCTGGCATTACAGTCAATGCCGGTAATCTTATTGGAGAAAGCGCTGCTCGATGAAGGAGGCGCGTCTCACAAAGGTCCCCTAGAAAGAGGAAGGGAGAGAACTTGAGAAAAGTTGCATTTCTGACAAGGTTTTGGCCCGTTTCTTCATGGCTATGGGGCAGCGTTGTTCCCTGGGGAATGCTACATTGATGCCTTCATCCCCTGTGTGTGCTGAAATGGGGGATGCCCTGGCAGATGCCGATGGTCTCAAAGAGCCATTCCAGAGAGGATAATCGTTTAGCACCAGAGGAGCTGGCTCTTGCATCTCTTGATGCATGTCCCACCCACACAGCTTTGCTACTGGGGCGTGCTGACAGCAGAGGAAGTGCTTTTGAGACATCTGAGAAGACAAAGGGAAGCAAGGGTAGTGATTTCCAGGGCTGGCAGGACAGGCTGCCGAGCGGAGGCTGCGGGGAAAGTGTCCTCTGCTGAGATGATCCCAGTGGCCACTTGTGATGGAGGGCTGCCCTGAGAACTTGTTCCGCAATGGATCACTCAGGCTTTCCCATAGTGGGTACAAAGAGTCACCCAAAGTGTCTCATGCTCTTCCAGGCGCTCTGTGGTCATGTCAGTTCTAATCGTCTCCAGATGAGGAGGAAGGAAAACAAAGAGGCCCCTGCTGGCAACTCACAGGTGCCCTTACCTTTCGTGCCACTGTCACCAGGTCTTGCCCAGCCTTGCTCGTGTCTGGTCTTCACGTGGTACTTCAGGTCCACCTTTGGTGTTTCAGTCATTTTAATTATGCACTTGTGCTCGTACCTGAAAGAGGAAGAAGCAGGCTTGAAGGAAGGGCAACACCTTCCCTTGCAGCTTGACCCAATAACGGAGTGACAGAGACAGACCGCAGAGACACTGGAAGGCCATTGTTTCCCAGAGCAGCTCATTGTGGAGAACCATACAAGACCTCCAGCGTCTGGAGGGGCAGGTGAGGCCCTGTCAGTACGTGCCAGTGTTTTTTCTGCCCTTGCTGTGAGAGCAGTTTTGCTCCCACAAGAATCTGTTCCTTCTCTAGCCCTTGGGACCTAAGCAGAATGCACTCTCATTTGCAGGATGGAAGAAGCACTGGGAAAACCAGAAGGAAGACTGGCCTAAGTGCCCCCCCAGTTTTGACACTGGCACGGATGTGAAACGTGACTTTGCTATGCCACGCTTCTCCAAATGCAATCCAACTGAACTGGAGCGAGCAGGGAGTTCCCTGCAAACCGGGCCTCTAAGCACTGCTAAGTACCGTAGCGAGTACCATGGGCAGCTGAAAAGCTGCTGTCTCGCTCAGGCGCGTGTGGCAGGAGCAAGCATACTCACATTGGAAAGACAGTAACACGTCCGGAAGTTGTTTGGGAAGCTACGCAGTCATTGCGTGAGATGACCGATTTGCTCATTTCTGGCATCTGCAATCAGAACGGAGACAGACGATGGGAGATGGGGACAATGGGAATGGCTGGCAGCTCCAATCTGTCTTAGCCCAACACAACGCAAGCTGCCAAAGGGAGGGGTTCGGGCCTCAGCAAGCCTTGCTGTGCCTGTGTCTCTGCTCCATGCTCTGAGTTGGGACTGAGCAGTGACGCTCACCGCTCCTCTGGTCTCTTGACAAAAAGCAAGGCCTTTTGAGGTTGCATATCCTGGCACAGAGCCGCGCCCCCTCGTGTAAGGGAAGAGCTCTACAGAGCCTGCTTTCCTGCAGACCACCAGGAGCCCAGGTGGCTGAAGAAGCATGGCAGGCCAGGAGAAAGCAGTCCCCTAGTCCCCGGAAGGCATTTCAGAAGAATCAGAGGTAGTGCTGGGAAAATGCAAAACCTACCCCAAGAAGAGCCTGCAACATGTCAGCAGTCCCGTTGAGCTTCTCCAGGAAGTCCTCATAGAATTTCATTTGGACCCGTTTTCCTTCAATCAGCAGCATGCCAACGTCTCTCCAAATGAAAGCAACGTTCCGCCTCTTCTCTATGCAGGCGCTGAAAAGGCACACGGTCCTTTCCACGCAAAGCTGCGCCGCGTCTGCAGAGATGCCATTTTCTGAGGCTATCTGAGCATACGGAAGTTGCTGATACTGGTCATGTCCTGGCGAAAGAAGAGGAGAGGAACGTGAGCACTTGGAGAGCCACTGAGTGGGCTACAATCAAAAGTCAGCAGCTTCCAGCCCCACAGGCAATACGCTACTCTTGAGATTTTGAAGTGGCACCATTGGTATGTCTCTGAGGAGACGCTGAGACACGGAGCCAATGAGACCGGAATGAAACCCATTGTTGAAGCAGGTGAAAGAGAGTGTGCTGTTACACTGTATTACCATCTATAATGACAGTCTGGCACCCTTTCCCCACTCTGGTGCCAGGGAAGCACCTCTGTCAGACTTCACTCTCCTACCTGCAACATCTATGGAGTCATACTGGAGGTCATGGTCCTGCGCAAGAGCCTTTGCCAGGTGAAACAGGGGTCTCTCAACAGTAACCAGACCCTTCTGGCTGACTACGCGCTCTCTGACAACCATGAAAGTCCCCAGTCCAGGAATGTGCACAGCCTGAAAGAGAAGAAAGGGTGGATCAGAAGAAGTTTTGCAGGGGATGTCAGAAGACTATTTCCCTCTCACCCCTCCTGCCTGTGAAGAACCAGAGAGTGCAGTCTTTTGGCTCATAAAGAGACAAACGGGGTTCCCAAGCTGGCAGTCACCCCTAGGCAATCCACTTTAGTCATTCAACTCTGCCAGCAGAGGACTCAGGCAGGCCCAGAAAATGTCCAGCCCTTCTTCCATCATTAGGCCTGGACCTCCTGGCATGTCAGAACTGACAGAGGAGCTAGCCTGTGGCCCATTTTGCATTGCAGAGTCCTTCTGGGGCATGATTCCTGCTTCCACAGAGGGGAAGAATATCTGCGTTCCGTGGCAAATGGGCTCTCGCGGCTAAATCAACCGTGAGAGGGAGGAAAGGAGAGGGAGGCAAGTCCCACCTGGTAGAAAGCCAGCTGTTGACTGAGATAATAGGATGCACTGGACCAAAACTTAGCGAGCTCTGGAAAACAAAAGAAGAGACATGTCATGCTCCCAGGAGGCCACCTCAAAACAGTTCAGCACCCTGAATTCCTGCCAAAGGAGTGATGCGTTTCTGAGACAAGCAGTTCAGTTCCACTGGCGGCTCCTGCTTGGAGATCCCTGGGAAGGCAGGGGCCAGGTCGGGAACAGAACCCAGGAGTCACGCCTGCCCAAGCGCTCCTTCGGCCCCTTGGGTGCTAAGGTAGCTGCCTTCTTGCAGCAACCTGCCCTGCTCAGCCATGCCCACCTTCCTCCTTCAGGGCTTCCACACCTGTTTTCAGACATGTCACTGGGCCCGACAGCACGTGTGAAATTGGGCCTGAGGGCCTTACCAGAATTTCTGAGCTTCTCAGCAGTTGGAGGCGAGCGAGGTCCCGAGAAGAGGGATTTTGCCATCTTGCTTCCCCCCTTGCTGCAGGTCAACAACTGTAGCAGGTGGGCAGCCTTCCAGCAAAACAACCCTCCTCCTCGGCCCTTCACCCCTGCCCCTAGTTCTGCTTCTCTCTGCCTACTCCTCCTCACGGCACAGCAGCTCCTCCAGAGCACAGCAGCGGCGAGATCAGCTCCTCGGCAAGCACCTGGAGTCTCTCCGGCCTCTCTGGGAGATGTGGGGAGGACACGTGGGGTCGTTGAGCTTAAAGGGGGCGGTCACCGCTGTGATGCAGGGCTATGCCATTATGACCTTAGAACATGTCACAGAGGGACTGCACACGCCCTGCCACTGGGCCTGTCAGAGGTGCCCCAGTGGTGGCCTGTGGGAGTGGAGCCCTGCGGCTTCCGCACGTCGGATCAAAGCTACCCAGACAGCTCTGGCGCAAGGACACAGGGAGGGCATTGCGCGGCGCTGACTCTCATTATGGCAATGGGTTGTGTGCTTTGCGACCCGTGGGCTAAACACAGCCCTGCGAAGAGCCAAGACTGTGCAGTCTTGCTTTCCCCTTACTAAAGGAGTTGGTGACTAGGTTTCAAGATTGCTGAAAAAAGGGTTTAGTAAAAAGTATACAAGCGAAAATTATCCGTGTTAGTTCTATCCATCAGCTTCATTATATATTTTGTATGTGGCCCAAGACAATTCCTCTTCCTTCATTCAGGGTGGCCCAGGCAGGCCAAAAGGTTGGACCCTCTTGCGGTATGTATTAGAAAAGCCTTTGGTTGCTTGCCTTACTCATTAGAAGACACAGGGTTTTGTAATTACAGCATTTATTTTTACAAAAGCGGAAGTGGTGACATCACAGTAAATGGTCTTGCCATTCTTTGTAAACACACAAGGAGCAGTGACAAGGAACGCATCTTTAAACACAGCCGATACGTCAATTTCACATCCAGTATGAAATGGAGAGACACTATGCTAAATGGACAGCCAGAGAAGCGAGCTCCCTTTGTGCACAGCTGAGACTTCACCGTGACACACACAGGTCTCAAGGAGTAACTGCTTTCTGCAAACCGCCTGACACATTTTACCTCTGTTGTTAGCTGCTCACACATTCGGGAAAGTTAACCATCGGAAATACCCCGGGTGCCTACCTCCAAGCTCTTTTTCTTCTCCAAGCTCTCTAATTCGTTTAATGAGGGCCATTAAAATGGAAATCAAACTGATAATCCCGTATTAAAAATTGATACATTTTTGAGGGTTGCAAAGCTGAGAACAGGAGATTGGAATCGTAATCGGTAATGAAAAGCGGCCCTGATGAGAAGCTATTCTCTGGGCAGTTTTCCAGAGTTGCTCCTCGGATGCACTAGAATCCTTCCCCTTCGATGTCACTGTTAATGTCTTAATTCCTGAAGGAAAATGACATCACATGTTTGTTTCCTACATAGAGCATATCTGACCTTCCATGGACTGAAAGGAAGCTTTCATTTCTAAACATAGCTTATTCGTACAAAGGTACTGTAGAAATCCATATTCTCTCAGGAAGTAAAATACACGCCTGTAGGCATCTACATTGCACACACCTTCAACCATTAGGTATTCAACTGAATGCTCATGCGTTATACCATGGGCACAGGTGGTCTTAAGATGTGTGACAAACCTAACGGCTTCAAAATGCTGTTAACTTACTAACTGGGCTATCAAACATCCAGCAGTGCTACATCAAGTGTAGCTTCTGGTTGATGTGAAGATATTTCACATTAGCCCACAACAGGACTGAACCGTACTAGAAAAATACTACACACGGTGTAAGCTGTAATGAAACCACCTAGCAGGCACCTCAGTTGAGAAAGTATGGAGATGCTTCGTAAAACAGAAGCGCGTTTGTTAAAATAACTTTTGGTAGTCTTCTGTTTCGAGACTGTTTCTGAATTGTAGAAATGAATAATCCCAGCTCAAAGAGAAAGATATGTATTAGTAGCAACAAGAAACGGCATGCCTCTTCTGGAGGGAATCCCCATTTGAATCATTTTTATATGGCTCTCATGGAGCCATCTGTAACCCCAAAGTCTACCAGTAATCCAATGGAAGCACCCCATTTATGCAATTTTTCTAAGAAGGCAAAAGTCAAAGCCTGAAAAACCTAAGTTAGCCATAAGATTGAAGTCAAATTAAACATTCTCCAAATTGACCATTTGTGGCCATTTTAATTTTGTATGAAAGATACCTAGGAAACTTTAAGACAACGTTCAAACTAAACAGTTCTCCTGAGAACCAGCTTCATTTACTCTCTGGTTAGGCTTAGGGAGTAAAAGGACAGGTTTTAAAAAGTAATCTGAAGATGCAGTAATAAGAATCTGGCAAGAAGTTAAAGACTGTTTTCCTAATGTTCTCAGGAACTACTTTGTTCACTGGAAGGCTAGTCTACAGAGATATTCTGCACCACAAGTCCAGAACAAAGGCCCCACTCAACTGGGGTTTTCCTTCCAAGAACTGTATACCTCACATAGTCCTGGAAGAAGAAAACTTTTGGCATTAGTTTTGTATTAAATACACGTGACTTAGTCCAGCTGCCGCTGAGCCAGAAATGTTTGTCCCTGCCCATGAAGCCCAGCAATGCAGAAATGAGAACAACATTTTAGAAATGAGAACCAGAGCTCACAAATTCATTAGCTCATTGTCACTGAGTTATCTAGATCAATCTACATTAATCTATGCCCGTGACAGGGGGGCAGTAGGCCCGTGGGCCCCCTGGCTCCCAAAAAAATGGGAAGGGAAAAAGGAAAGGGTAGCAGAACGGGAGCTGGGCTCAGAGAGGGAAAAAGAACGGAGCAGCAGCAACGATCTAAGGAGGAAAACTTATTTTACTATGATATCGGAATGCAAGATAACACAATATAATACAATCTAATTGAAATTAAGGGTAATAAATCAAATAAAATAAGGGAGAGAAAGTTTCCAAAACCGAAAGGCCTACGTGAATGAAGGTGCACAGCTTGGAAGCACACCCACCCCTCTGCCTGAGTGTGAGAGAGAGTCAGATCCTGTGACTTTCGTGCTGTATCGCCCTTCTCTGACCATGAGATCCTCTGGGATAGGTAGTTCTTCTTCTCTTTTGAGAAGCAGGTATCTAGAAGGTTGTCAATCCACAGAACTGGAGTATTAACCCTTTAATTACCTGTGCTGTACATGATGATATGATGTGGAATACCAATAGCAAAATTACAAAATCATGACACATCTTCTGAAACTGGTGTCTCATTCGAGTCTTAGCCATGCTATTTAACAAAACTCACTCCAGAGGACCATTTCACTTAAATTCAAAGGATCACTTTGCACATACGTGAGTTACCGCCATAACCCAAGTATCACAGACTCAAACTGAATCTTCCTTCTCTCCTGCATGGGAATAAGCAAAGCAAAGCTATGCATGGTAAGAAGTGGAAGTAATGACACAGTGGCTTGCCCAAAGCCTTGTGTGGTGTCCAAAGCGGACCTCCAAGATAGAGGACTCTTCAGTTTCACATTAGAACTGTAGACATTCTGCGGGGTTTGTCGTGTGACACGGACTTCTGCCTCCCCTCAACTCCTTCTCCTGGCGGGGAAAAATCGGTGGAGAAGTGCAAGCGGCTCAACTAGGGTAAGGAGAAAAGTAATTTACTAAAAATGGTAAAGGGATGTGAGATAATACAACATAAAAGGAATTAAGAGCAATAACTCAAACAAATGGGAGAGGGAAAATCTCTGACCCGTTCTGCTGTCTTGGCTGCCTGGGCAGACAAGGTAATCCTCTCACTGTAAGCGTTGCTTTTTATCTTCCTCCCAGAACAAGGGACCACAAAGCACTCTGGGAATCTTAGTCTGGAATGATACTCTTATCACTCTGGAATGAGAAGAGTGGGAGGATGCACGAGGAAACCCGGCCTGCAGGCACGCCTGGTCTGCAGAGGAGTGGTTCCATGAAACAGAGTGGGTGCTCTGCACCCTTATACAGTAGAGCAGTGCCAGCCAGGTTGTTTTAAAGCTTTAAGACATTTATCAGATGGTGAAACAGGTGGGGGGGGGGAGGTTGTGTGGCTGAGTGCAGTTTGCTCTGTGCAAGATTAAGAGGTTAATGGCACAGCTACAAATGGGGCCCCGACCACATTCAACTGACCTTTCTTTGGAAGGAAAAGGAAATAAATCAAGGAGAGCCTCTTTGGTGTTATGAACAAACCAGGAAAGCAGATTTAAGGAAAAACATCATCATCTGAAGACAGCTGGGCTCACAGACAGCACAGCTCACAGCCAACACCACACATCTATGCAACGCTGCTACACAGACAACACAGCTGCGGGACCTGTGGCACACAAAAGAACGTATGAGTTTTTTTAAATTGCCAAGCATCCTGCTAAATGTAAACACAAGAAGTATTCTGAGCATAAGATGCTTCTGCCACATTAAACACGAATGGGCGACATCAGATATCTGAGACCTTACAGTGACACACACAGCTCTCAAGGAGTAACTGCGTTCTGCAAACCACTGTTGCAAGAGGGCATCACGCTCCCTTGCGGGTGTGGCGAAAGAGCTGCGGACTCCGGACTCCTTCGCTGGTGCAGAGCAAATGTGCTTTATTGTAGGCGCTTACAGCCTTATATACCCCCGCAGCACAACAGTTTTCCCGCGCAGCCAAGACTGGTTACATGAGGGCTGGGCGCCTTGTGGATGTTTACCTCTGGCCCAAGTTACTGTTGAGCTTTACCACTCATTAGCGATACAACGACCTTCTTTATCCCACATCTCCCCTTTTTCTATTAATAGAATAAGAAGCCTGGTTCAGAAACAATTCTAAAAGTAGCTAAACTAGGATTAACATGCTGAATAAACGATGCGTTATTTAGAATACAAACAATAGTCCATGTTAACCAATTCCTAATGATTCCAGTTCTTATGATTTCTTGGTGAGGCGGCTTGACAAACCAAGCGTGACTTGATGGTTGTGGGAATTGAATGTTTTTTCTGCATCAGAACAAGATAAGAATTTCGTTAATTTCATGGCCTCTGCTACCATTTGGGTCCTTTATTACAATTAATAGCTCTTTTCAGGGCTCTTTCTACTTTATCAGGGCTCTGTGATAGTTTTCATTGCTCATCCTCTAGATAAACCTTCCCCAACAACGCATACTCAGTATATAAGTAAAATAATATATACATACATATGTATATATCCATAGAGATTAGGTAGATGGAGTAAGTTAAAAGCACAAAGACTGAAGCTCCTGTCTGTCCAGACATCTGAAAAACTTCTGGGCCTTCCGTTTTAGACGTAATAGGTATCTCTACAAATCAGAAACCCCTTGATGTTGGAAAAGGACTAGCTTTTGGTGCTGGATAGACAGGACCCGAGTAACAGAGAATTAAGAGGAGAAGTTAATCAGTTAACAGCATACATATATAAGCTAGTAACATGTATAGCTAGCATGAAAGAAGTATATGTCACACACATTGCAAGAATATCCTGCACAAATTAAAAGGACAATTCCTGACATGCCTTAGGGAGTGCCTGAAGAAGGAATTGAGGAAGATCTGGCAGCCGCCTCCGTACTCTCTGTCTAACAAAGACTCTGAAGAAAATCACCATATCAATACGAATGAGAAGGGTACTGACATCTTGGAGACAACAGGACTGCTATTGACTGACAACAGATAACACACAGTACCCAGCCAGTGGGGAAAGGGGAGGCAAGGCGGGAGGCGGGGGGGTGGGGGGAAACAAGGTACAAAAGCTGTCATATCCGTGCCCATAAGCGCGCTCTCCTGCTTGTGGGACGCCCGCCATTGCAATCGCGAATAAAATCTGCTTTATCAGAGATACCGTCCTGACAAAATTATTCGGCTATTTCCAACATGGGGAATGCCCAAACCACTGCTGGAAGTGCAGTGATCACATTATGGCCAGCGCTGAGATGGCTGGCCGCACCCATCGTGCTGGTACCCATCTCGGACCTGTTCCTCTTAAGACACAAGCATAGCGTCGGCCCCCTGTTATCAACGATTAGGGCCCTTCCCATTGATTAGAATTCAGATTTTTTTACCACAACCTGTGCTTTTCCCTTGACAGGAGTTAAAGCAGTTTGACCAAAGTACCTGTAAAGTGGAGGGCCCTCTGCTGTCCATCGATTTAGAAAATTAAGAACATAACGTGCTTTAGCTATTCTTTCCTGAGAGGTCATACCCGCACTCCCCCTTTTTTGTTTATTAGCAAACTATTACCACACTATAAAATAATAGCACTAATTATATTAATAACACAATCATCAGAACTCAATTAAAGCCTCGACTGATAACACACTAAACGTAAGGAAAAAGTTACATAAGTCACAATTTTTTGAGTCGATACATACACACTCACACAGGCATCTCTGTTAGACAATTCCATAAGAAGGAAATGAAAACTTTCTGAGCTAATGTGTTACTACTTTTTGACCCGAGGGACGGCGAACCACTGAAAGGATAGGGAACACCCCAGCGGTGGATGCAATAGGCAGTGCCAGCAGGGCGTCCCCTGCTTCAAAGTGCACTTTGCCTTTCTCACCCATCACAGATTTTCTCCTGCTTTTAATCTTGACAGGGTCTGCAGGGTTTTTTCAGCTTGTGCTCTACATCTGCATGGCCAGTGCATGATACAGAGCCCAGGTGGAACACGTGCTCACAAAATAGAACAAACCACTACGTTAGATCTCTCTACAAAACAAAATACTTACAGAAAGTATGTACAGCTATAGTCGCTTACTCCCACTGTTTCTTGCTTTACCCTTAGCTCCGTTTTTTATTTAATTATTAAGCTTTTTCCCGTTGATCAGTAGCTCCTACTACTGTTACAAAAATCACCTATGGGTAGTAACTCTTGATGCGGCTTGGAGTGAGAGCCAGCCCTATCTACCAGAAAACAAACATCTTTACCCAGCTGTGTGTGCAATGCATGCAGTCCACGGGGGGCAAAACTCATCCTGGGCTCTTCCATGTCCTGCTCTAGTGCCACTGCTGCTGTTCTTCCCAATTTCTTTCATTACAATCCCTGTTTCTATATACTTTCAAGCTCCCTCAATTAATTTTCCTCCATTGGTTAATGGTTAATTAGTCTCCATTGCTAGAGCAGAAATTATGAGAGCATTTCAGTGATGCTCCAAAAGTAATGCCTCCTGATTTATTACGTTGGCCCACTGTGTCAGAGGCAGATGCTGGAGGTATGGCAGTACAGGTTGGACTTTCTTGACAATATTTTGTTAGGTTCAAATCCAACATTATAAAGGCTTAATGAGATCGCTGGCCAAGCTAGAATCTGCAGCATAACTTCACCCCCTTCAAGGGTTATGACAGGATTGGATTGAGATCCAGGAGACAGATGGTGAAATTTACTCCCAGCAAAATAAAATAAAATAAATAAAGTGAAGGCAAGTGTTTGTGAGGTGGTAAATGCTACAGAAGAAGCTTTCGAACTTCAAAGAAAATACTGCAGACACAAAAGCGTTATTTCCCTAAGGTGGTCATTCCTCTCAGCAGAATATCACCATCAAGAACCTCTTCTGTGTCTGTGCTTCCAGTCCTGACTGTTACGCTGTCCAAGGCTTTCTAAAAACTTCTGCTTTTCCTCTCTATTTTGACCTGAATTTGTCATCAATTTGTACCTGTTTAGCATGTTTTTACATTCAGGCTCCCAGATAGCAGTTTCTCCAGACACGAACTATTTTGCTGCTGACTGGCTGGGAGTTGAAGTGACCAGGGCGACTCTTGGGATCATTGGGATGGGCAGAATCGGGTATAAAGTGGCTCAGAGAGCCAGAGCCTTTGAAATGAAGATCCTGTACCACAACAGGAACCGCAGGTAAAAATGTTTGTTTACTGTGTGGAACTGGTCCGGGGCAGAAATGGAAACCACCGCTCTGGGGTGTGTCCCCATTCTTCCCAGGCACTGGCAACAGTTGTAAGCAACATGAGGATCACCGCCAGTGTGCCACCACTGCTCACCTTGGTTCCCTGCTTCTCCCCTTGGGAATCAGCTCCCCTTCACCTCCCTGTACTTGTGGCTCCCTTCTCAGCTATCAGCAGGTTTGGAGGAAGGGTGACGCTAACTCTTCTGAAGATGTAGGCCAAGCAAGCCAGACTCCGTCCTGCCAGAATCTTCTCTCAGGCTTCGGGCAACGTCCCTTGTCATCCGGGCTGTCACTCCTTCCTTCAGCCCAGCCGGTTCACTCATCATCTTGATGGCAAAGATCCTCACTTTGTTTTATCGCTCCCTTTGCTTCCCCTTTCTTCCCTTTCCAAAGCAAGTTCTAACTTGCAAGTCTGGCAAAGGTAATTGACAGGGACTGTACAGATACATCAGCAGGAGAGAAGAACAGGAGACCTTCTGCATACCCATCCTCCTATACATAATACCACCTGTGTGTTTTGCAATTACATTTACATCACTCTTCCAGGGTCCTGCCACTCCTCTATCCTCTTGCCCTCTCTAAACCACTTCCTTCTCTCCTCCCTTCCACCACTTTGACTCACACAGAGGGTGGTAAAGCACTGGAACAGGCTGCCCGAGGAGGTTGTGGATGCCCCATCCCTGGAGGCATTCAAGGCCAGGCTGAACGTGGCTCTGGGCAGCCTGGTCTAGTGGCTGGCAACCCTGCATATAGCAGGGGGGTTGAAACTAGATGATCATTGTGGTCCTTTTCAACCCAGGCCATTCTATGATTCTATGATTCCCTGGTACTTAGCAACGTCTATTCCTTTATCCTGGCCTCAAACTTCTTAATATCTGCACTGTTTAAGATGACGCTTAGGATGGATGGATGGGTTGGTTAGTTGACTAATTGTTAAAAACAGTTCCAAATAGTTGTGTCAAATGGGCTGTGTGTTTTTCCTTCAGGAGCCAGGAGGAGGAGCAGGCCGTTGGTGCCTGCTACAGTGAGATGGAAGACTTGCTGCAGCAATCTGACTTTGTTATGCTGGTTGTGAACCTGGCGCCTCAGACTGAAAAACTGATTGGGAAAAAGGAGCTGGGGCTGATGAAACCCACAGCCACTCTTATAAACATCAGCCGAGGTAGGCATATCTCCCGGAAGTGGTAATGGCTCTGTGGTGAAGACTACTAAATAGTCTCTGTTTGTTTTGCTTGGTTGATGGTTACTAGAAAGACATTCTACTTTCAAACAAGATGTAGGTGCTTGAATTTCTTTCCCCTGGGTCCTTGACCTTTCCCCGCTCCCAGGCGAAAACGTATTCACTGACTTGTGATAGAAAGATACCATTCCATTGCAGGTGCAGTTATTGATCAAGATGCATTGGTGGAAGCTCTCCAGAATAAGACTATTAAGGCTGCTGCTCTGGATGTGACATACCCTGAGCCTCTGCCAAGGTAGAATAACTTGCTTTTCATTCTCTTAGTCTGAAACTTGTAAAATGCTGAGCAAAAGTGTACTTATTACTTTGATCTCTATGGGGAGTCTCTCACTGTTCAAGAGCGTAACCTCATCTTATCTTGCACAATCCTAACTTGATGACCATCTATTCTCCCTTGCCACATTTTCAAGTCAACATGACTGCCAAGCAAGGCAACAAGGCTAGCAGAGAGGATGGAGAAACGAGTAAGCAAATTTACCAACATTTTCTGCCAATCCTGTGTACGTGGCCCCTTTCTATCAATGCCGTTGCTGTTTCCTGAGGTTATGTTCTCAGCAACTAGCAGAAGAATTCATTTCATGTGTGATATCCATTCTGTTCTTACTGCTTCTTGTGGGTGTAATACCTTGTCCTTGCTGTTTCTTGCAGAAATCACCCTTTATTGAAATTAAATAACGTCATAATAACCCCACATATTGGAACTGCAACAGTTCAAGCCACCCACATGATGGCAGAAGAAGCAATAGCAAATATGCTGTCTGTTCTCAACTGTCAACCCATTCCAAGTGAAGTGTTTCCCCAGTGATTTGCACCAGACGACAGTGCTAAATCTCTGACTTGTGAGGAGGCACAATTTCATACAGGACCACTGTTTAAAAACAAAACAAAACAAAACAAAAAAACAAAAAAAAAACAAAGAGAGAGCAGCTTTGTTCCAGCACAGCTCTTTTTGTCAGTATACTGCAAGGCTGTCAACTCACTCAGCTTACTCTGTACTGGCATTTACAAAATCAAAACAATGAAGTGGAACAGCTAAAACTGTTTTGTTTGAATACTTTGATGTCTTCATGAATGATTTCTACAGGGTTCCATTAATGAGTGCTGGTCCCTTTTCAAGCACCATCTCTTTTTGAAAAGGACGGGAACTGGCAATTGCAATATGTCAGAAGTCATGCAAGCGAGCACAGGATGGGCTTGGCTTGATCTTCTAGAGATGAGGTGGAAAATCAGTGTCTAGCAAACGGAAGTAAGGTCAGGTGACAGGAGTGAACTACAGATACGCTGTTCACCTCTGCGGGAAGAGTATTCATGTGGCCAAAGCTCAACTAGAGTTGCAGGTGGCCTGTACTGTGGGAGACAGATATTAAAAGCACGTTTTAAATTACGTCAATAGCAAGAGAAAGATCAGATTTTTCTGTGACTTACTGGAAAACACACAGAAGACGGGAAAAAGCAGCCCAAACTGAATTGACAAGATGTTGTCTCAGAACTGACTTACAGCTGTTCAGCTGTTAAGCCTGGGCTCAGAAAGCCCCACTGCGTGAGCATCTCACCTTTTGAGCACAGACATTCCCTGCTTCAGCCATGGATCTGCCAGCAATGTCAAGGGGCAGGCTGTGGAAGGGGCCACCTTCAACCCAGGCAAAGAAGCTGTTGGCAAAGCTGTCAGTGTGCAGATGATATAGGCACACTCATGACGCTAGAGAAGATTCCCACTCCGAGATGGAGCAGGGACTGGGCTTCCCTCCCCATCTCCTCACGCAAGGTTCCTGCCTTGGATTTTACCACCCTCACAGCACATTGTGGCACCCATGCAGCTCTGAGTAGCCCTGCCAGTGCAGGCCTAGGAACTCTAGGAAGGGGAGCACCTGGCTTTGCCAGGCACCCACAGTAAAGCGTGTGTTTCACAGTGACCAAGACCCATGGTGTTTGGGTAATGGGGTTTTATTGGGTATAGGGAAAGGGTGACAGGGAAAGTGGCGACGCGCCTTTCAGAGTGTCACCGTTAACGTCGCCAGAAGTGAACGGTGGTCCTCACTGAGCCTCATTGAGGGTCCTCATTGAGGGTCCTCATTGAGGGTGACACTTGCTGGATGTCTGTCTCGGGAGTCTCAGTGCTGGCAGATCTCTCGTGCTCCTTGTTGACGTGCGCAGGAACTACTCTCCGGGCCTAAGGAGTTCAGCGTGAAGCTCTGTAGTTCTGTGAATGCAGAGACAAGCAGCACAACACTGCAAGTCTCTGCAGTATAAGAGAGTGGCTCTGCTCGTGTGTGGCTAGAGAGAGCAGGCTCATGGTCCCTGTAATGTAATTGCAGCCCTTGTGGCCAGTCCCAATCTGGGGTAGCCTGCTGTGGGGCTGATTGACCAGGCACTGAGTCAGGCGAGGGCTTAGACTTTGGCCTGAGCACATAGCTGGCTGGCAGGGTTGTCTGTGCAGAGGTCTCCAGTTCCGCGGCCAGCTGCTCTCCATCCCACAGGCCCAAGAGGGTCTTCCCGTGGCTTGCTATGGCTAGCTATGACATGGTGCTTACAGGAGCCCACACCACCTACCCGTGCTGCCTTGCCCGGCCTTGGCCCAGGAGGGGGTGCAGGTCTATACTGAGGTCCTGACAGAGAAAGGATGCTGGGTGTTTCTCTTGCTGACCGACTCCACTGACTCCACCGCAGCACTGCGAGCTCGCTGTAGGCACACAGTGGGAGGGGGTGTGAGCACAGGGAGACCGCTCTCTTGCTGGGGCTCCCAAGCTTGGTGCCTGCTGCGACTGCAGGAGGTGGCTGTGCTGAGAGCCCGCTTCCAGGAAAAGCCCTTCTTTTGCCCTGGTGCTGCAGGGGGTGGGAGAAGGGCAGTGTGGGAGACCAAACTGCCTGTGCGGAGAGCTTTACCTCTGGAGCCGGCCCTGCAGATCCTTCTCTGCATCTCTCTGTCCCTGCTGCTCACGGGCCACTTGCTCCACAATGCACTTCACCACCTCCCGCAGGGTCTCTTCTGTCACTGGAGTAAGCCTCCTGCAACAACAAGGACAAAACCTGTCTCACTCTTCAGCTGTGACACCCCTGCCTCTTCCCTCACCCAGCCTATTCCACACACGGCCCCATTTGGCCCCACAGCCACTTTGATGCAGGATGACTTCCACACGTGGGCTGCTTTGGGCTCCAGAGAGGCTCATGGCATCGGGCCCTAACCATGGTCACACCCATGGCCTCAGAGTTCTCTCTGAGGGTGTTGTGTGCGGCACCATGACTCGGAGGCTGGCTTCCTTGATCCACGGCACAGGTGGCTCACCACCACCCTACTGCCCCTGGCCCTGGTTGGGATTGGTGTATGCTTACCGTTTTGGGAAATGAGCGCTGTCCCAGGAGACTCTGGGTGGCTCCTCCTCAGCCTCTTCCTGCTCCCCCATCATCCTCTTGATCAGGCTGTGGCTGGAGCTGCAGCTGGAGCTGGACTGCTCTGTCTCGCTCTCAGACAGAGAGCTGGAATATTCTTCCTCAAAGGTAGAGGATTCCTGTACAGGAAGAGACACTCAGCCTTGGGGTGCTGCTTCCCAGCATGCAGCTCCCTGCAAGACCACTCCAGTTGGGACTGCAGTGGGACGGGAAAGCAATCAGGAGAGAAACCTCAGCATGCTCTTGGGGCCATGTCCCAGCGTGACCAGGGCTTTGTTACCGCTCCCTGTTGGGTCCTCTTGCTCTCAAAAGGCAGCAGTCAGCCATCCAGCTGTGCTGCACCAACAGCGCTACTCTGGTCCAGGTGCTAGAGGTACCTTACAACCTCAGCTCCCCTGGATGGGAAGGTGCTGCTGCTTTCTTGCGGGGATGCAAAGTACCTGAGCCACTGGCATCTCCACTTCTTCTGGCTGGGCTTCCGTCTTCTCTGCTTCCAACTCTTGCTGCTTGGCTTGCTTCTTTTTCTGTTTCTTCAGCATTTTGTTCTTTTTTTCCTCTTCAGCCAAGAACTTCTGGGCATGTTTTGAAAATCTACTCTTCTCCTCCTGCTTCACCTTCCTCACCTTCTCCTGCTTCACGTTCTTCACCTTCATCTCCTGTTTCACGACCTTCACCTTCTCTTGCTGCACAAACTTCACCTTCTTCTCCTGCTTCACCTTCTCCTCTTTCCTCATCTTGTCCTCCTTCACCTTCTTCCCTTTCTCCTCCTTCACCTTCTCCTGCTTTACCTTCTCCTCTTTTCTCATCTTGTCCTCCTTCTCCTTCACCTTCTTCCCCTTCTCCTCCTTCTCCTTCCTCACCGTCTTCCCCTTCTCCTCCTTCTCCTTCCTCACTGTCTTCCCCTTCTGCTCCTTTCCCTTCCTGGTCTTTGCGCATTTTTTCTCGGCGGCAATCTGTATGCAACAGCAGGCAGCGTTAGTCTCTGTGGAGGCTGAGGGGTTTCCCTTCCTGCACTCCATTTCTCCCTTTGTCTTCCACCTTTCTGGTTTGCTGCCAGGCTCCTGCGGACTCGACTGAAGAGCCCTTCTGTAAGAGCCAGGAAAATAAATAAACACTGGGCTAAATGCAGTCTGGCAGCTGTGAGTTCTACACAGGCCATCAGGAGCATCCCCCAGTTAGCTCTTGGGGTGGCTTTCGGGAGGCAAACGGAAGTGAACTGCTTATTCTCAAATGCCATCCCAACTCATTTCTCTTCAAGCAAGGTGTTATGTGAACGCGCAGTAAGGAACGCTGTGAGAATCAGTGATGCTTTTCTACAGTTCAGTAAGACAGAGGCACTGCAGCAGTCTGTGTCACATACCCTTCTATTCGCCTCCACCGCTGCAGCAATGAAGTCCACCATCCTGGGAGTCACCAGAGGAATGACTTTCCCTTGCTCTTCTTTATCCTGCAAGGGTCTCCCCGGGACGGCTGGTAGCTGCCTGCAGAGACAGGTGGGGAGAGTTGACAGGAGGGCAGGAGGTGCTGGGCTTGCATTGCATGCTTAAAAGTGCTTCAGCAGCTTCCTCAGCAAAAAAGAGTCTGCAAGAGCCCCCACATGACTGATCTGGTCTCTACCACTTCCCTCGGAGACCTGGGAACAGCCTGCGGTGCTGACAGCAACCCAGAAACACACTCAAAACTATTCAAACGCTCCTAGGAAAGGAACACCTTCATCCCTTCTCGGGATGTTTCTTGTCACTTTGCGCACTGGGCTTGGCAAACAGAAAGGTCCGGTTTGCTTCCATCTGAAGGGAAGCAAGAAAGACTCTGCGCTCTTGCAAGGAGCTTTTGCCATTAGTTACCCAGCTAAGAAGTAATGCTATAGGACGTTTGTCGTGAGCAAGGAATCGCAATGTGGTAGGATGAGTTCATACAGTCTCCGGATACCCTCCAGATAAACTTCACTCCCACAGAGGCAAGAGCATGGCATCACCCGCGTTTCTTTTGCCAGGAGTCTCACCTGGTGCGAGGCTCTTTCTCCTCGGCTTTCTGGTCTCTCCCTGGCATTACAGTCAATGCCGGTAATCTTATTGGAGAAAGCGCTGCTCGATGAAGGAGGCGCGTCTCACAAAGGTCCCCTAGAAAGAGGAAGGGAGAGAACTTGAGAAAAGTTGCATTTCTGACAAGGTTTTGGCCCGTTTCTTCATGGCTATGGGGCAACGTTGTTCCCTGGGGAATGCTACATTGATGCCTTCATCCCCTGTGTGTGCTGAAATGGGGGATGCCCTGGCAGATGCCGATGGTCTCAAAGAGCCATTCCAGAGAGGAGAATCGTTTAGCACCAGAGGAGCTGGCTCTTGCATCTCTTGATGCATGTCCCACCCACACAGCTTTGCTACTGGGGCGTGCTGACAGCAGAGGAAGTGCTTTTGAGGCATCTGAGAAGACAAAGGGAAGCAAGGGTAGTGATTTCCAGGGCTGGCAGGACAGGCTGCCGAGCGGAGGCTGCGGGGAAAGTGTCCTCTGCTGAGATGATCCCAGTGGCCACTTGTGATGGAGGGCTGCCCTGAGAACTTGTTCCGCAATGGATCACTCAGGCTTTCCCATAGTGGGTACAAAGAGTCACCCAAAGTGTCTCATGCTCTTCCAGGCGCTCTGTGGTCATGTCAGTTCTAATCGTCTCCAGATGGGGAGGAAGGAAAACAAAGAGGCCCCTGCTGGCAACTCACAGGTGCCCTTACCTTTCGTGCCACTGTCACCAGGTCTTGCCCAGCCTTGCTCGTGTCTGGTCTTCACGTGGTACTTCAGGTCCACCTTTGGTGTTTCAGTCATTTTAATTATGCACTTGTGCTCGTACCTGAAAGAGGAAGAAGCAGGCTGAAGGAAGGGCAACACCTTCCCTTGCAGTTTGACCCAATAACGGAGTGACAGAGACAGACCGCAGAGACACTGGAAGGCCATTGTTTCCCAGAGCAGCTCATTGTGGAGAACCATACAAGACCTCCAGCGTCTGGAGGGGCAGGTGAGGCCCTGTCAGTACGTGCCAGTGTTTTTTCTGCCCTTGCTGTGAGAGCAGTTTTGCTCCCAGCCAACCCCTCTGGCTGGTTCACAGGAGGAAATACTCTCACTCAGAATGCTCACGCAGAACAGACCGGTCGCTTGCCACCCAACAACCCAACAGCCCTTTCCATTCTTTTCTTGCCTTCCAAGTTTCTTGCAGATTAATATCTTTGCAGCTCTTGAGGCTCAACTCCATGCCCACCACCCCCGCCACTTGTGGATGTCACTGCACAGCAGCAATGGTACAAGACAGAGCCCTGGCAGAAGCCTGCCACACTCAGGCTCCTGTTTACACAAGAATCTGTTCCTCCTCTAGCCCTTGGGACCTAAGCAGAATGCACTCTCATTTGCAGGATGGAAGAAGCACTGGGAAAACCAGAAGGAAGACTCGCCTAAGTGCCCCCCCAGTTTTGACACTGGCACGGATGTGAAACGTGACTTTGCTATGCCACGCTTCTCCAAATGCAATCCAACTGAACTGGAGCGAGCAGGGAGTTCCCTGCAAACCGGGCCTCTAAGCACTGCTAAGTACCGTAGCGAGTACCATGGGCAGCTGAAAAGCTGCTGTCTCGCTCAGGCGCGTGTGGCAGGAGCAAGCATACTCACATTGGAAAGACAGTAACACGTCCGGAAGTTGTTTGGGAAGCTACGCAGTCGTTGCGTGAGATGACCGATTTGCTCATTTCTGGCATCTGCAATCAGAACGGAGACAGACGATGGGAGATGGGGACAATGGGAATGGCTGGCAGCTCCAATCTGTCTTAGCCCAACACAACGCAAGCTGCCAAAGGGAGGGTTCGGGCCTCAGCAAGCCTTGCTGTGCCTGTGTCTCTGCTCCATGCTCTGAGTTGGGACTGAGCAGTGACGCTCACCGCTCCTCTGGTCTCTTGACAAAAAGCAAGGCCTTTTGAGGTTGCATATCCTGGCACAGAGCCGCGCCCCCTCGTGTAAGGGAAGAGCTCTACAGAGCCTGCTTTCCTGCAGACCACCAGGAGCCCAGGTGGCTGAAGAAGCATGGCAGGCAAGGAGAAAGCAGTCCCCTAGTCCCCGGAAGGCATTTCAGAAGAATCAGAGGTAGTGCTGGGAAAATGCAAAACCTACCCCAAGAAGAGCCTGCAACATGTCAGCAGTCCCGTTGAGCTTCTCCAGGAAGTCCTCATAGAATTTCATTTGGACCCGTTTTCCTTCAATCAGCAGCATGCCAACGTCTCTCCAAATGAAAGCAACGTTCCGCCTCTTCTCTATGCAGGCGCTGAAAAGGCACACGGTCCTTTCCACGCAAAGCTGCGCCGCGTCTGCAGAGATGCCATTTTCTGAGGCTATCTGAGCATACGGAAGTTGCTGATACTGGTCATGTCCTGGCGAAAGAAGAGGAGAGGAACGTGAGCACTTGGAGAGCCACTGAGTGGGCTACAATCAAAAGTCAGCAGCTTCCAGCCCCACAGGCAATACGCTACTCTTGAGATTTTGAAGTGGCACCATTGGTATGTCTCTGAGGAGACGCTGAGACACGGAGCCAATGAGACCGGAATGAAACCCATTGTTGAAGCAGGTGAAAGAGAGTGTGCTGTTACACTGTATTACCATCTATAATGACAGTCTGGCACCCTTTCCCCACTCTGGTGCCAGGGAAGCACCTCTGTCAGACTTCACTCTTCCTACCTGCAACATCTATGGAGTCATACTGGAGGTCATGGTCCTGCGCAAGAGCCTTTGCCAGGTGAAACAGGGGTCTCTCAACAGTAACCAGACCCTTCTGGCTGACTACGCGCTCTCTGACAACCATGAAAGTCCCCAGTCCAGGAATGTGCACAGCCTGAAAGAGAAGAAAGGGTGGATCAGAAGAAGTTTTGCAGGGGATGTCAGAAGACTATTTCCCTCTCACCCCTCCTGCCTGTGAAGAACCAGAGAGTGCAGTCTTTTGGCTCATAAAGAGACAAACGGGGTTCCCAAGCTGGCAGTCACCCCTAGGCAATCCACTTTAGTCATTCAACTCTGCCAGCAGAGGACTCAGGCAGGCCCAGAAAATGTCCAGCCCTTCTTCCATCATTAGGCCTGGACCTCCTGGCATGTCAGAACTGACAGAGGAGCTAGCCTGTGGCCCATTTTGCATTGCAGAGTCCTTCTGGGGCATGATTCCTGCTTCCACAGAGGGGAAGAATATCTGCGTTCCGTGGCAAATGGGCTCTCGCGGCTAAATCAACCGTGAGAGGGAGGAAAGGAGAGGGAGGCAAGTCCCACCTGGTAGAAAGCCAGCTGTTGACTGAGATAATAGGATGCACTGGACCAAAACTTAGCGAGCTCTGGAAAACAAAAGAAGAGACATGTCATGCTCCCAGGAGGCCACCTCAAAACAGTTCAGCACCCTGAATTCCTGCCAAAGGAGTGATGCGTTTCTGAGACAAGCAGTTCAGTTCCACTGGCGGCTCCTGCTTGGAGATCCCTGGGAAGGCAGGGGCCAGGTCGGGAACAGAACCCAGGAGTCACGCCTGCCCAAGCGCTCCTTCGGCCCCTTGGGTGCTAAGGTAGCTGCCTTCTTGCAGCAACCTGCCCTGCTCAGCCATGCCCACCTTCCTCCTTCAGGGCTTCCACACCTGTTTTCAGACATGTCACTGGGCCCGACAGCACGTGTGAAATTGGGCCTGAGGGCCTTACCAGAATTTCTGAGCTTCTCAGCAGTTGGAGGCGAGCGAGGTCCCGAGAAGAGGGATTTTGCCATCTTGCTTCCCCCCTTGCTGCAGGTCAACAACTGTAGCAGGTGGGCAGCCTTCCAGCAAAACAACCCTCCTCCTCGGCCCTTCACCCCTGCCCCTAGTTCTGCTTCTCTCTGCCTACTCCTCCTCACGGCACAGCAGCTCCTCCAGAGCACAGCAGCGGCGAGATCAGCTCCTCGGCAAGCACCTGGAGTCTCTCCGGCCTCTCTGGGAGATGTGGGGAGGACACGTGGGGTCGTTGAGCTTAAAGGGGGCGGTCACCGCTGTGATGCAGGGCTATGCCATTATGACCTTAGAACATGTCACAGAGGGACTGCACACGCCCTGCCACTGGGCCTGTCAGAGGTGCCCCAGTGGTGGCCTGTGGGAGTGGAGCCCTGCGGCTTCCGCACGTCGGATCAAAGCTACCCAGACAGCTCTGGCGCAAGGACACAGGGAGGGCATTGCGCGGCGCTGACTCTCATTATGTCAATGGGTTGTGTGCTTTGCGACCCGTGGGCTAAACACAGCCCTGCGAAGAGCCAAGACTGTGCAGTCTTGCTTTCCCCTTACTAAAGGAGTTGGTGACTAGGTTTCAAGATTGCTGAAAAAAGGGTTTAGTAAAAAGTATACAAGCGAAAATTATCCGTGTTAGTTCTATCCATCAGCTTCATTATATATTTTGTATGTGGCCCAAGACAATTCCTCTTCCTTCATTCAGGGTGGCCCAGGCAGGCCAAAAGGTTGGACCCTCTTGCGGTATGTATTAGAAAAGCCTTTGGTTGCTTGCCTTACTCATTAGAAGACACAGGGTTTTGTAATTACAGCATTTATTTTTACAAAAGCGGAAGTGGTGACATCACAGTAAATGGTCTTGCCATTCTTTGTAAACACACAAGGAGCAGTGACAAGGAACGCATCTTTAAACACAGCCGATACGTCAATTTCACATCCAGTATGAAATGGAGAGACACTATGCTAAATGGACAGCCAGAGAAGCGAGCTCCCTTTGTGCACAGCTGAGACTTCACCGTGACACACACAGGTCTCAAGGAGTAACTGCTTTCTGCAAACCGCCTGACACATTTTACCTCTGTTGTTAGCTGCTCACACATTCGGGAAAGTTAACCATCGGAAATACCCCGGGTGCCTACCTCCAAGCTCTTTTTCTTCTCCAAGCTCTCTAATTCGTTTAATGAGGGCCATTAAAATGGAAATCAAACTGATAATCCCGTATTAAAAATTGATACATTTTTGAGGGTTGCAAAGCTGAGAACAGGAGATTGGAATCGTAATCGGTAATGAAAAGCGGCCCTGATGAGAAGCTATTCTCTGGGCAGTTTTCCAGAGTTGCTCCTCGGATGCACTAGAATCCTTCCCCTTCGATGTCACTGTTAATGTCTTAATTCCTGAAGGAAAATGACATCACATGTTTGTTTCCTACATAGAGCATATCTGACCTTCCATGGACTGAAAGGAAGCTTTCATTTCTAAACATAGCTTATTCGTACAAAGGTACTGTAGAAATCCATATTCTCTCAGGAAGTAAAATACACGCCTGTAGGCATCTACATTGCACACACCTTCAACCATTAGGTATTCAACTGAATGCTCATGCGTTATACCATGGGCACAGGTGGTCTTAAGATGTGTGACAAACCTAACGGCTTCAAAATGCTGTTAACTTACTAACTGGGCTATCAAACATCCAGCAGTGCTACATCAAGTGTAGCTTCTGGTTGATGTGAAGATATTTCACATTAGCCCACAACAGGACTGAACCGTACTAGAAAAATACTACACACGGTGTAAGCTGTAATGAAACCACCTAGCAGGCACCTCAGTTGAGAAAGTATGGAGATGCTTCGTAAAACAGAAGCGCGTTTGTTAAAATAACTTTTGGTAGTCTTCTGTTTCGAGACTGTTTCTGAATTGTAGAAATGAATAATCCCAGCTCAAAGAGAAAGATATGTATTAGTAGCAACAAGAAACGGCATGCCTCTTCTGGAGGGAATCCCCATTTGAATCATTTTTATATGGCTCTCATGGAGCCATCTGTAACCCCAAAGTCTACCAGTAATCCAATGGAAGCACCCCATTTATGCAATTTTTCTAAGAAGGCAAAAGTCAAAGCCTGAAAAACCTAAGTTAGCCATAAGATTGAAGTCAAATTAAACATTCTCCAAATTGACCATTTGTGGCCATTTTAATTTTGTATGAAAGATACCTAGGAAACTTTAAGACAACGTTCAAACTAAACAGTTCTCCTGAGAACCAGCTTCATTTACTCTCTGGTTAGGCTTAGGGAGTAAAAGGACAGGTTTTAAAAAGTAATCTGAAGATGCAGTAATAAGAATCTGGCAAGAAGTTAAAGACTGTTTTCCTAATGTTCTCAGGAACTACTTTGTTCACTGGAAGGCTAGTCTACAGAGATATTCTGCACCACAAGTCCAGAACAAAGGCCCCACTCAACTGGGGTTTTCCTTCCAAGAACTGTATACCTCACATAGTCCTGGAAGAAGAAAACTTTTGGCATTAGTTTTGTATTAAATACACGTGACTTAGTCCAGCTGCCGCTGAGCCAGAAATGTTTGTCCCTGCCCATGAAGCCCAGCAATGCAGAAATGAGAACAACATTTTAGAAATGAGAACCAGAGCTCACAAATTCATTAGCTCATTGTCACTGAGTTATCTAGATCAATCTACATTAATCTATGCCCGTGACAGGGGGGCAGTAGGCCCGTGGGCCCCCTGGCTCCCAAAAAAATGGGAAGGGAAAAAGGAAAGGGTAGCAGAACGGGAGCTGGGCTCAGAGAGGGAAAAAGAACGG
Source organism: Gallus gallus (assembly GCF_016699485.2). Lineage (NCBI taxonomy): Eukaryota > Metazoa > Chordata > Aves > Galliformes > Phasianidae > Gallus > Gallus gallus. The sequence continues at coordinate 55,836,931 of NC_052533.1, read as the reverse complement.
AGCAGCAGCAACGATCTAAGGAGGAAAACTTATTTTACTATGATATCGGAATGCAAGATAACACAATATAATACAATCTAATTGAAATTAAGGGTAATAAATCAAATAAAATAAGGGAGAGAAAGTTTCCAAAACCGAAAGGCCTACGTGAATGAAGGTGCACAGCTTGGAAGCACACCCACCCCTCTGCCTGAGTGTGAGAGAGAGTCAGATCCTGTGACTTTCGTGCTGTATCGCCCTTCTCTGACCATGAGATCCTCTGGGATAGGTAGTTCTTCTTCTCTTTTGAGAAGCAGGTATCTAGAAGGTTGTCAATCCACAGAACTGGAGTATTAACCCTTTAATTACCTGTGCTGTACATGATGATATGATGTGGAATACCAATAGCAAAATTACAAAATCATGACACATCTTCTGAAACTGGTGTCTCATTCGAGTCTTAGCCATGCTATTTAACAAAACTCACTCCAGAGGACCATTTCACTTAAATTCAAAGGATCACTTTGCACATACGTGAGTTACCGCCATAACCCAAGTATCACAGACTCAAACTGAATCTTCCTTCTCTCCTGCATGGGAATAAGCAAAGCAAAGCTATGCATGGTAAGAAGTGGAAGTAATGACACAGTGGCTTGCCCAAAGCCTTGTGTGGTGTCCAAAGCGGACCTCCAAGATAGAGGACTCTTCAGTTTCACATTAGAACTGTAGACATTCTGCGGGGTTTGTCGTGTGACACGGACTTCTGCCTCCCCTCAACTCCTTCTCCTGGCGGGGAAAAATCGGTGGAGAAGTGCAAGCGGCTCAACTAGGGTAAGGAGAAAAGTAATTTACTAAAAATGGTAAAGGGATGTGAGATAATACAACATAAAAGGAATTAAGAGCAATAACTCAAACAAATGGGAGAGGGAAAATCTCTGACCCGTTCTGCTGTCTTGGCTGCCTGGGCAGACAAGGTAATCCTCTCACTGTAAGCGTTGCTTTTTATCTTCCTCCCAGAACAAGGGACCACAAAGCACTCTGGGAATCTTAGTCTGGAATGATAGTCTTATCACTCTGGAATGAGAAGAGTGGGAGGATGCACGAGGAAACCCGGCCTGCAGGCACGCCTGGTCTGCAGAGGAGTGGTTCCATGAAACAGAGTGGGTGCTCTGCACCCTTATACAGTAGAGCAGTGCCAGCCAGGTTGTTTTAAAGCTTTAAGACATTTATCAGATGGTGAAACAGGTGGGGGGGGGGAGGTTGTGTGGCTGAGTGCAGTTTGCTCTGTGCAAGATTAAGAGGTTAATGGCACAGCTACAAATGGGGCCCCGACCACATTCAACTGACCTTTCTTTGGAAGGAAAAGGAAATAAATCAAGGAGAGCCTCTTTGGTGTTATGAACAAACCAGGAAAGCAGATTTAAGGAAAAACATCATCATCTGAAGACAGCTGGGCTCACAGACAGCACAGCTCACAGCCAACACCACACATCTATGCAACGCTGCTACACAGACAACACAGCTGCGGGACCTGTGGCACACAAAAGAACGTATGAGTTTTTTTAAATTGCCAAGCATCCTGCTAAATGTAAACACAAGAAGTATTCTGAGCATAAGATGCTTCTGCCACATTAAACACGAATGGGCGACATCAGATATCTGAGACCTTACAGTGACACACACAGCTCTCAAGGAGTAACTGCGTTCTGCAAACCACTGTTGCAAGAGGGCATCACGCTCCCTTGCGGGTGTGGCGAAAGAGCTGCGGACTCCGGACTCCTTCGCTGGTGCAGAGCAAAAGTGCTTTATTGTAGGCACTTACAGCCTTATATACCCCCGCAGCACAACAGTTTTCCCGCGCAGCCAAGACTGGTTACATGAGGGCTGGGCGCCTTGTGGATGTTTACCTCTGGCCCTAGTTACTGTTGAGCTTTACCACTCATTAGCGATACAACGACCTTCTTTATCCCACATCTCCCCTTTTTCTATTAATAGAGTAAGAAGCCTGGTTCAGAAACAATTCTAAAAGTAGCTAAACTAGGATTAACATGCTGAATAAACGATGCGTTATTTAGAATACAAACAATAGTCCATGTTAACCAATTCCTAATGATTCCAGTTCTTATGATTTCTTGGTGAGGCGGCTTGACAAACCAAGCGTGACTTGATGGTTGTGGGAATTGAATGTTGTTTCTGCATCAGAACAAGATAAGAATTTCGTTAATTTCATGGCCTCTGCTACCATTTGGGTCCTTTATTACAATTAATAGCTCTTTTCAGGGCTCTTTCTACTTTATCAGGGCTCTGTGATAGTTTTCATTGCTCATCCTCTAGATAAACCTTCCCCAACAACGCATACTCAGTATATAAGTAAAATAATATATACATACATATGTATATATCCATAGAGATTAGGTAGATGGAGTAAGTTAAAAGCACAAAGACTGAAGCTCCTGTCTGTCCAGACATCTGAAAAACTTCTGGGCCTTCCGTTTTAGACGTAATAGGTATCTCTACAAATCAGAAACCCCTTGATGTTGGAAAAGGACTAGCTTTTGGTGCTGGATAGACAGGACCCGAGTAACAGAGAATTAAGAGAAGTTAATCAGTTAACAGCATACATATATAAGCTAGTAACAACTTATGTATAGCTAGCATGAAAGAAGTATATGTCACACACATTGCAAGAATATCCTGCACAAATTAAAAGGACAATTCGTGACATGCCTTAGGGAGTGCCTGAAGAAGGAATTGAGGAAGATCTGGCATCCCCCTCCGTACTCTCTGTCTAACAAAGACTCTGAAGAAAATCACCATATCAATACGAATGAGAAGGGTACTGAGACATCTTGGAGACAACAGGACTGCTATTGACTGACAACAGATAACACACAGTACCCAGCCAGTGGGGAAAGGGGAGGCAAGGCGGGAGGCGGGGGGGTGGGGGGAAACAAGGTACAAAAGCTGTCATATCCGTGCCCATAAGCGCGCTCTCCTGCTTGTGGGACGCCCGCCATTGCAATCGCGAATAAAATCTGCTTTATCAGAGATACCGTCCTGACAAAATTATTCGGCTATTTCCAACATGGGGAATGCCCAAACCACTGCTGGAAGTGCAGTGATCACATTATGGCCAGCGCTGAGATGGCTGGCCGCACCCATCGTGCTGGTACCCATCTCGGACCTGTTCCTCTTAAGACACAAGCATAGCGTCGGCCCCCTGTTATCAACGATTAGGGCCCTTCCAATTGATTAGAATTCAGATTTTTTTACCACAACCTGTGCTTTTCCCTTGACAGGAGTTAAAGCAGTTTGACCAAAGTACCTGTAAAGTGGAGGGCCCTCTGCTGTCCATCGATTTAGAAAATTAAGAACATAACGTGCTTTAGCTATTCTTTCCTGAGAGGTCATACCCGCACTCCCCCTTTTTTGTTTATTAGCAAACTATTACCACACTATAAAATAATAGCACTAATTATATTAATAACACAATCATCAGAACTCAATTAAAGCCTCGACTGATAACACACTAAACGTAAGGAAAAAGTTACATAAGTCACAATTTTTTGAGTCGATACATACACACTCACACAGGCATCTCTGTTAGACAATTCCATAAGAAGGAAATGAAAACTTTCTGAGCTAATGTGTTACTACTTTTTGACCCGAGGGACGGCGAACCACTGAAAGGATAGGGAACACCCCAGCGGTGGATGCAATAGGCAGTGCCAGCAGGGCGTCCCCTGCTTCAAAGTGCACTTTGCCTTTCTCACCCATCACAGATTTTCTCCTGCTTTTAATCTTGACAGGGTCTGCAGGGTTTTTTCAGCTTGTGCTCTACATCTGCATGGCCAGTGCATGATACAGAGCCCAGGTGGAACACGTGCTCACAAAATAGAACAAACCACTACGTTAGATCTCTCTACAAAACAAAATACTTACAGAAAGTATGTACAGCTATAGTCGCTTACTCCCACTGTTTCTTGCTTTACCCTTAGCTCCGTTTTTTATTTAATTATTAAGCTTTTTCCCATTGATCAGTAGCTCCTACTACTGTTACAAAAATCACCTATGGGTAGTAACTCTTGATGCGGCTTGGAGTGAGAGCCAGCCCTATCTACCAGAAAACAAACATCTTTACCCAGCTGTGTGTGCAATGCATGCAGTCCACGGGGGGCAAAACTCATCCTGGGCTCTTCCATGTCCTGCTCTAGTGCCACTGCTGCTGTTCTTCCCAATTTCTTTCATTACAATCCCTGTTTCTATATACTTTCAAGCTCCCTCAATTAATTTTCCTCCATTGGTTAAAGGTTAATTAGTCTCCATTGCTAGAGCAGAAATTATGAGAGCATTTCAGTGCTGCTCCAAACGTAATGCCTCCTGATTTATTACGTTGGCCCACCGTGTCAGAGGCAGATGCTGGAGGTATGGCAGTACAGGTTGGACTTTCTTGACGATATTTTATTAGGTTCAAGTCCAACATTATAAAGGCTTACTGAGATCGCTGGCCAAGCTAGAATCTGCAGCATAACTTCACCCCCTTCAAGGGTTATGACAGGATTGGGTTGAGATCCAGGAGACAGATGGTGAAATTTACTCCCGGCAAAATAAAATAAAATAAAATAAATAAAGTGAAGGCAAGTGTTTGTGAGGTGGTAAATGCTACAGAAGAAGCTTTCGAACTTCAAAGAAAATACTGCAGACACAAAAGCGTTATTTCCCTAAGGTGGTCATTCCTCTCAGCAGAATATCACCATCAAGAACCTCTTCTGTGTCTGTGCTTCCAGTCCTGACTGTTACGCTGTCCAAGGCTTTCTAAAAACTTCTGCTTTTCCTCTCTATTTTGACCTGAATTTGTCATCAATTTGTACCTGTTTAGCATGTTTTTACATTCAGGCTCCCAGATAGCAGTTTCTCCAGACACGAACTATTTTGCTGCTGACTGGCTGGGAGTTGAAGTGACCAGGGCGACTCTTGGGATCATTGGGATGGGCAGAATCGGGTATAAAGTGGCTCAGAGAGCCAGAGCCTTTGAAATGAAGATCCTGTACCACAACAGGAACCGCAGGTAAAAATGTTTGTTTACTGTGTGGAACTGGTCCGGGGCAGAAATGGAAACCACCGCTCTGGGGTGTGTCCCCATTCTTCCCAGGCACTGGCAACAGTTGTAAGCAACATGAGGATCACCGCCAGTGTGCCACCACTGCTCACCTTGGTTCCCTGCTTCTCCCCTTGGGAATCAGCTCCCCTTCACCTCCCTGTACTTGTGGCTCCCTTCTCAGCTATCAGCAGGTTTGGAGGAAGGGTGACGCTAACTCTTCTGAAGATGTAGGCCAAGCAAGCCAGACTCCGTCCTGCCAGAATCTTCTCTCAGGCTTCGGGCAACGTCCCTTGTCATCCGGGCTGTCACTCCTTCCTTCAGCCCAGCCGGTTCACTCATCATCTTGATGGCAAAGATCCTCACTTTGTTTTATCGCTCCCTTTGCTTCCCCTTTCTTCCCTTTCCAAAGCAAGTTCTAACTTGCAAGTCTGGCAAAGATAATTGACAGGGACTGTACAGATACATCAGCAGGAGAGAAGAACAGGAGACCTTCTGCATATCCAACCTCCTATACATAATACCACCTGTGTGTTTTGCAATTACATTTACATCACTCTTCCAGGGTCCTGCCACTCCTCTATCCTCTTGCCCTCTCTAAACCACTTCCTTCTCTCCTCCCTTCCACCACTTTGACTCACACAGAGGGTGGTAAAGCACTGGAACAGGCTGCCCGAGGAGGTTGTGGATGCCCCATCCCTGGAGGCATTCAAGGCCAGGCTGAACGTTGCTCTGGGCAGCCTGGTCTAGTGGCTGGCAACCCTGCATATAGCAGGGGGGTTGAAACTAGATGATCATTGTGGTCCTTTTCAACCCAGGCCATTCTATGATTCTATGATTCCCTGGTACTTAGCAACGTCTATTCCTTTATCCTGGCCTCAAACTTCTTAATATCTGCACTGTTTAAGATGACGCTTAGGATGGATGGATGGGTTGGTTAGTTGACTAATTGTTAAAAACAGTTCCAAATAGTTGTGTCAAATGGGCTGTGTGTTTTTCCTTCAGGAGCCAGGAGGAGGAGCAGGCCGTTGGTGCCTGCTACAGTGAGATGGAAGACTTGCTGCAGCAATCTGACTTTGTTATGCTGGTTGTGAACCTGACGCCTCAGACTGAAAAACTGATTGGGAAAAAGGAGCTGGGGCTGATGAAACCCACAGCCACTCTTATAAACATCAGCCGAGGTAGGCATATCTCCCGGAAGTGGTAATGGCTCTGTGGTGAAGACTACTAAATAGTCTCTGTTTGTTTTGCTTGGTTGATGGTTACTAGAAAGACATTCTACTTTCAAACAAGATGTAGGTGCTTGAATTTCTTTCCCCTGGGTCCTTGACCTTTCCCCGCTCCCAGGCGAAAACGTATTCACTGACTTGTGATAGAAAGATACCATTCCATTGCAGGTGCAGTTATTGATCAAGATGCATTGGTGGAAGCTCTCCAGAATAAGACTATTAAGGCTGCTGCTCTGGATGTGACATACCCTGAGCCTCTGCCAAGGTAGAATAACTTGCTTTTCATTCTCTTAGTCTGAAACTTGTAAAATGCTGAGCAAAAGTGTACTTATTACTTTGATCTCTATGGGGAGTCTCTCACTGTTCAAGAGCGTAACCTCATCTTATCTTGCACAATCCTAACTTGATGACCATCTATTCTCCCTTGCCACATTTTCAAGTCAACATGACTGCCAAGCAAGGCAACAAGGCTAGCAGAGAGGATGGAGAAACGAGTAAGCAAATTTACCAACATTTTCTGCCAATCCTGTGTACGTGGCCCCTTTCTATCAATGCCGTTGCTGTTTCCTGAGGTTATGTTCTCAGCAACTAGCAGAAGAATTCATTTCATGTGTGATATCCATTCTGTTCTTACTGCTTCTTGCGGGTGTAATACCTTGTCCTTGCTGTTTCTTGCAGAAATCACCCTTTATTGAAATTAAATAACGTCATAATAACCCCACATATTGGAACTGCAACAGTTCAAGCCACCCACATGATGGCAGAAGAAGCAATAGCAAATATGCTGTCTGTTCTCAACTGTCAACCCATTCCAAGTGAAGTGTTTCCCCAGTGATTTGCACCAGACGACAGTGCTAAATCTCTGACTTGTGAGGAGGCACAATTTCATACAGGACCACTGTTTAAAAACAAAACAAAACAAAAAAACAAAAAAAAAAAACAAAGAGAGAGCAGCTTTGTTCCAGCACAGCTCTTTTTGTCAGTATACTGCAAGGCTGTCAACTCACTCAGCTTACTCTGTACTGGCATTTACAAAATCAAAACAATGAAGTGGAACAGCTAAAACTGTTTTGTTTGAATACTTTGATGTCTTCATGAATGATTTCTACAGGGTTCCACTAATGAGTGCTGGTCCCTTTTCAAGCACCATCTCTTTTTGAAAAGGACGGGAACTGGCAATTGCAATATGTCAGAAGTCATGCAAGCGAGCACAGGATGGGCTTGGCTTGATCTTCTAGAGATGAGGTGGAAAATCAGTGTCTAGCAAACGGAAGTAAGGTCAGGTGACAGGAGTGAACTACAGATACGCTGTTCACCTCTGCGGGAAGAGTATTCATGTGGCCAAAGCTCAACTAGAGTTGCAGGTGGCCTGTACTCTGGGAGATAGATATTAAAAGCACGTTTTAAATTACGTCAATAGCAAGAGAAAGATCAGATTTTTCTGTGACTTACTGGAAAACACACAGAAGACGGGAAAAAGCAGCCCAAACTGAATTGACAAGATGTTGCCTCAGAACTGACTTACAGCTGTTCAGCTGTTAAGCCTGGGCTCAGAAAGCCTCACTGCGTGAGCATCTCACCTTTTGAGCACAGACATTCCCTGCTTCAGCCATGGATCTGCCAGCAATGTCAAGGGGCAGGCTGTGGAAGGGGCCACCTTCAACCCAGGCAAAGAAGCTGTTGGCAAAGCTGTCAGTGTGCAGATGATATAGGCACACTCATGACGCTAGAGAAGATTCCCACTCCGAGATGGAGCAGGGACTGGGCTTCCCTCCCCATCTCCTCACGCAAGGTTCCTGCCTTGGATTTTACCACCCTCACAGCACATTGTGGCACCCATGCAGCTCTGAGTAGCCCTGCCAGTGCAGGCCTAGGAACTCTAGGAAGGGGAGCACCTGGCTTTGCCAGGCACCCACAGTAAAGCGTGTGTTTCGCAGTGACCAAGACCCATGGTGTTTGGGTAATGGGGTTTTATTGGGTATAGGGAAAGGGTGACAGGGAAAGTGGCGACGCGCCTTTCAGAGTGTCACCGTTAACGTCGCCAGAAGTGAACGGTGGTCCTCACTGAGCCTCATTGAGGGTCCTCATTGAGGGTCCTCATTGAGGGTGACACTTGCTGGATGTCTGTCTCGGGAGTCTCAGTGCTGGCAGATCTCTCGTGCTCCTTGTTGACGTGCGCAGGAACTACTCTCCGGGCCTAAGGAGTTCAGCGTGAAGCTCTGTAGTTCTGTGAATGCAGAGACAAGCAGCACAACACTGCAAGTCTCTGCAGTATAAGAGAGTGGCTCTGCTCGTGTGTGGCTAGAGAGAGCAGGCTCATGGTCCCTGTAATGTAATTGCAGCCCTTGTGGCCAGTCCCAATCTGGGGTAGCCTGCTGTGGGGCTGATTGACCAGGCACTGAGTCAGGCGAGGGCTTAGACTTTGGCCTGAGCACATAGCTGGCTGGCAGGGTTGTCTGTGCAGAGGTCTCCAGTTCCGCGGCCAGCTGCTCTCCATCCCACAGGCCCAAGAGGGTCTTCCCGTGGCTTGCTATGGCTAGCTATGACATGGTGCTTACAGGAGCCCACACCACCTACCCGTGCTGCCTTGCCCGGCCTTGGCCCAGGAGGGGGTGCAGGTCTATACTGAGGTCCTGACAGAGAAAGGATGCTGGGTGTTTCTCTTGCTGACCGACTCCACTGACTCCACCGCAGCACTGCGAGCTCGCTGTAGGCACACAGTGGGAGGGGGTGTGAGCACAGGGAGACCGCTCTCTTGCTGGGGCTCCCAAGCTTGGTGCCTGCTGCGACTGCAGGAGGTGGCTGTGCTGAGAGCCCGCTTCCAGGAAAAGCCCTTCTTTTGCCCTGGTGCTGCAGGGGGTGGGAGAAGGGCAGTGTGGGAGACCAAACTGCCTGTGCGGAGAGCTTTACCTCTGGAGCCGGCCCTGCAGATCCTTCTCTGCATCTCTCTGTCCCTGCTGCTCACGGGCCACTTGCTCCACAATGCACTTCACCACCTCCCGCAGGGTCTCTTCTGTCACTGGAGTAAGCCTCCTGCAACAACAAGGACAAAACCTGTCTCACTCTTCAGCTGTGACACCCCTGCCTCTTCCCTCACCCAGCCTATTCCACACACGGCCCCATTTGGCCCCACAGCCACTTTGATGCAGGATGACTTCCACACGTGGGCTGCTTTGGGCTCCAGAGAGGCTCATGGCATCGGGCCCTAACCATGGTCACACCCATGGCCTCAGAGTTCTCTCTGAGGGTGTTGTGTGCGGCACCATGACTCGGAGGCTGGCTTCCTTGATCCACGGCACAGGTGGCTCACCACCACCCTACTGCCCCTGGCCCTGGTTGGGATTGGTGTATGCTTACCGTTTTGGGAAATGAGCGCTGTCCCAGGAGACTCTGGGTGGCTCCTCCTCGGCCTCTTCCTGCTCCCCCATCATCCTCTTGATCAGGCTGTGGCTGGAGCTGGAGCCGGAGCTGGACTGCTCTGTCTCGCTCTCAGACAGAGAGCTGGAATATTCTTCCTCAAAGGCAGAGGATTCCTGTACAGGAAGAGACACTCAGCCTTGGGGTGCTGCTTCCCAGCATGCAGCTCCCTGCAAGACCACTCCAGTTGGGACTGCAGTGGGACGGGAAAGCAATCAGGAGAGAAACCTCAGCATGCTCTTGGGGCCATGTCCCAGCGTGACCAGGGCTTTGTTACCGCTCCCTGTTGGGTCCTCTTGCTCTCAAAAGGCAGCAGTCAGCCATCCAGCTGTGCTGCACCAACAGCGCTACTCTGGTCCAGGTGCTAGAGGTACCTTACAACCTCAGCTCCCCTGGATGGGAAGGTGCTGCTGCTTTCTTGCGGGGATGCAAAGTACCTGAGCCACTGGCATCTCCACTTCTTCTGGCTGGGCTTCCGTCTTCTCTGCTTCCAACTCTTGCTGCTTGGCTTGCTTCTTTTTCTGTTTCTTCAGCATTTTGTTCTTTTTTTCCTCTTCAGCCAAGAACTTCTGGGCATGTTTTGAAAATCTACTCTTCTCCTCCTGCTTCACCTTCCTCACCTTCTCCTGCTTCACGTTCTTCACCTTCATCTCCTGTTTCACGACCTTCACCTTCTCTTGCTGCACAAACTTCACCTTCTTCTCCTGCTTCACCTTCTCCTCTTTCCTCATCTTGTCCTCCTTCACCTTCTTCCCTTTCTCCTCCTTCACCTTCTCCTCTCTTCTCATCTTGTCCTCCTTCTCCTTCACCTTCTTCCCTTTCTCCTCCTTCTCCTTCCTCACCGTCTTCCCCTTCTCCTCCTTCTCCTTCCTCACCGTCTTCCCCTTCTCCTCCTTCTCCTTCCTCACTGTCTTCCCCTTCTGCTCCTTTCCCTTCCTGGTCTTTGCGCATTTTTTCTCGGCGGCAATCTGTATGCAACAGCAGGCAGCGTTAGTCTCTGTGGAGGCTGAGGGGTTTCCCTTCCTGCACTCCATTTCTCCCTTTGTCTTCCACCTTTCTGGTTTGCTGCCAGGCTCCTGCGGACTCGACTGAAGAGCCCTTCTGTAAGAGCCAGGAAAATAAATAAACACTGGGCTAAATGCAGTCTGGCAGCTGTGAGTTCTACACAAGCCATCAGGAGCATCCCCCAGTTAGCTCTTGGGGTGGCTTTCGGGAGGCAAACGGAAGCGAACTGCTTATTCTCAAATGCCACCCCAACTCATTTCTCTTCAAGCAAGGTGTTATGTGAACGCGCAGTAAGGAACGCTGTGAGAATCAGTGATGCTTTTCTACAGTTCAGTAAGACAGAGGCACTGCAGCAGTGTGTGTCACGTACCCTTCTATTCGCCTCCACCGCTGCAGCAATGAAGTCCACCATCCTGGGAGTCACCAGAGGAATGACTTTCCCTTGCTCTTCTTTATCCTGCAAGGGTCTCCCCGGGACGGCTGGTAGCTGCCTGCAGAGACAGGTGGGGAGAGTTGACAGGAGGGCAGGAGGTGCTGGGCTTGCATTGCATGCTTAAAAGTGCTTCAGCAGCTTCCTCAGCAAAAAAGAGTCTGCAAGAGCCCCCACATGACTGATCTGGTCTCTACCACTTCCCTCGGAGACCTGGGAACAGCCTGCGGTGCTGACAGCAACCCAGAAACACACTCAAAACTATTCAAACGCTCCTAGGAAAGGAACACCCTCATCCCTTCTCGGGATGTTTCTTGTCACTTTGCGCACTGGGCTTGGCAAACAGAAAGGTCCGGTTTGCTTCCATCTGAAGGGAAGCAAGAAAGACTCTGCGCTCTTGCAAGGAGCTTTTGCCATTAGTTACCCAGCTAAGAAGTGATGCTATGGGACATTTGTCGTGAGCAAGGAATCGCAATGTGGTAGGATGAGTTCATACAGTCTCCGGATACCCTCCAGATAAACTTCACTCCCACAGAGGCAAGAGCATGGCATCACCTGCGTTTCTTTTGCCAGGAGTCTCACCTGGTGCGAGGCTCTTTCTCCTCGGCTTTCTGGTCTCTCCCTGGCATTACAGTCAATGCCGGTAATCTTATTGGAGAAAGCGCTGCTCGATGAAGGAGGCGCGTCTCACAAAGGTCCCCTAGAAAGAGGAAGGGAGAGAACTTGAGAAAAGTTGCATTTCTGACAAGGTTTTGGCCCGTTTCTTCATGGCTATGGGGCAGCGTTGTTCCCTGGGGAATGCTACATTGATGCCTTCATCCCCTGTGTGTGCTGAAATGGGGGATGCCCTGGCAGATGCCGATGGTCTCAAAGAGCCATTCCAGAGAGGAGAATCGTTTAGCAGCAGAGGAGCTGGCTCTTGCATCTCTTGATGCATGTCCCACCCACACAGCTTTGCTACTGGGGCGTGCTGACAGCAGAGGAAGTGCTTTTGAGACATCTGAGAAGACAAAGGGAAGCAAGGGTAGTGATTTCCAGGGCTGGCAGGACAGGCTGCCGAGCGGAGGCTGCGGGGAAAGTGTCCTCTGCTGAGATGATCCCAGTGGCCACTTGTGATGGAGGGCTGCCCTGAGAACTTGTTCCGCAATGGATCACTCAGGCTTTCCCACAGTGGGTACAAAGAGTCACCCAAAGTGTCTCATGCTCTTCCAGGCGCTCTGTGGTCATGTCAGTTCTAATCGTCTCCAGATGAGGAGGAAGGAAAACAAAGAGGCCCCTGCTGGCAACTCACAGGTGCCCTTACCTTTCGTGCCACTGTCACCAGGTCTTGCCCAGCCTTGCTCATGTCTGGTCTTCACGTGGTACTTCAGGTCCACCTTTGGTGTTTCAGTCATTTTAATTATGCACTTGTGCTCGTACCTGAAAGAGGAAGAAGCAGGCTGAAGGAAGGGCAACACCTTCCCTTGCAGTTTGACCCAATAACGGAGTGACAGAGACAGACCGCAGAGACACTGGAAGGCCATTGTTTCCCAGAGCAGCTCATTGTGGAGAACCATACAAGACCTCCAGCGTCTGGAGGGGCAGGTGAGGCCCTGTCAGTACGTGCCAGTGTTTTTTCTGCCCTTGCTGTGAGAGCCGTTTTGCTCCCAGCCAACCCCTCTGGCTGGTTCACAGGAGGAAATACTCTCACTCAGAATGCTCACGCAGAACAGACCGGTCGCTTGCCACCCAACAACCCAACAGCCCTTTCCATTCTTTTCTTGCCTTCCAAGTTTCTTGCAGATTAATATCTTTGCAGCTCTTGAGGCTCAACTCCATGCCCACCGCCCCCGCAACTTGTGGATGTCACTGCACAGCAGCAATGGTACAAGACAGAGCCCTGGCAGAAGCCTGCCACACTCAGGCTCCCGTTTACACAAGAATCTGTTCCTTCTCTAGCCCTTGGGACCTAAGCAGAATGCACTCTCATTTGCAGGATGGAAGAAGCACTGGGAAAACCAGAAGGAAGACTCGCCTAAGTGCCCCCCCAGTTTTGACACTGTCACGGATGTGAAACGTGACTTTGCTATGCCACTCTTCTCCAAATGCAATCCAACTGAACTGGAGTGAGCAGGGAGTTCCCTGCAAACCGGGCCTCTAAGCACTGCTAAGTACCGTAGCGAGTACCATGGGCAGCTGAAAAGCTGCTGTCTCGCTCAGGCGCGTGTGGCAGGAGCAAGCATACTCACATTGGAAAGACAGTAACACGTCCGGAAGTCGTTTGGGAAGCTACGCAGTCATTGCGTGAGATGACCGATTTGCTCATTTCTGGCATCTGCAATCAGAACGGAGACAGACAATGGGAGATGGGGACAATGGGAATGGCTGGCAGCTCCAATCTGTCTTAGCCCAACACAACGCAAGCTGCCAAAGGGAGGGGTTCGGGCCTCAGCAAGCCTTGCTGTGCCTGTGTCTCTGCTCCATGCTCTGAGTTGGGACTGAGCAGTGACGCTCACCGCTCCTCTGGTCTCTTGACAAAAAGCAAGGCCTTTTGAGGTTGCATATCCTGGCACAGAGCCGCGCCCCCTCGTGTAAGGGAAGAGCTCTACAGAGCCTGCTTTCCTGCAGACCACCAGGAGCCCAGGTGGCTGAAGAAGCATGGCAGGCCAGGAGAAAGCAGTCCCCTAGTCCCCGGAAGGCATTTCAGAAGAATCAGAGGTAGTGCTGGGAAAATGCAAAACCTACCCCAAGAAGAGCCTGCAACATGTCAGCAGTCCCGTTGAGCTTCTCCAGGAAGTCCTCATAGAATTTCATTTGGACCCGTTTTCCTTCAATCAGCAGCATGCCAACGTCTCTCCAAATGAAAGCAACGTTCCGCCTCTTCTCTATGCAGGCGCTGAAAAGGCATACGGTCCTTTCCACGCAAAGCTGCGCCGCGTCTGCAGAGATGCCATTTTCTGAGGCTATCTGAGCATACGGAAGTTGCTGATACTGGTCATGTCCTGGCGAAAGAAGAGGAGAGGAACGTGAGCACTTGGAGAGCCACTGAGTGGGCTACAATCAAAAGTCAGCAGCTTCCAGCCCCACAGGCAATACGCTACTCTTGAGATTTTGAAGTGGCACCATTGGTATGTCTCTGAGGAGACGCTGAGACACAGCCAATGGGACCGGAATGAAACCCATTGTTGAAGCAGGTGAAAGAGAGTGTGCTGTTACACTGTATTACCATCTATAATGGCAGTCTGGCACCCTTTCCCCACTCTGGTGCCAGGGAAGCACCTCTGTCAGACTTCACTCTTCCTACCTGCAACATCTATGAAGTCATACTGGAGGTCATGGTCCTGCGCAAGAGCCTTTGCCAGGTGAAACAGGGGTCTCTCAACAGTAACCAGACTCTTCTGGCTGATTACGAGCTCTCTGACAACCATGAAAGTCCCCAGTCCAGGAATGTGCACAGCCTGAAAGAGAAGAAAGGGTGGATCAGAAGAAGTTTTGCAGGGGATGTCAGAAGACTATTTCCCTCTCACCCCTCCTGCCTGTGAAGAACCAGAAAGTGCAGTCTTTTGGCTCATAAAGAGACAAACGGGGTTCCCAAGCTGGCAGTCACCCCTAGGCAATCCACTTTGGTCATTCAGCTCTGCCAGCAGAGGTCTCAGGCAGGCCCAGAAAATGTCCAGCCCTCCTTCCATCGTTAGGCCTGGACCTCCTGGCATGTCAGAACTGACAGAGGAGCTAGCCTGTGGCCCATTTTGCATTGCAGAGTCCTTCTGGGGCATGATTCCTGCTTCCACAGAGGGGAAGAATATCTGCGTTCCGTGGCAAATGGGCTCTCGCGGCTAAATCGACCGTGAGAGGGAGGAAAGGAGAGGGAGGCAAGTCCCACCTGGTGGAAAGCCAGCTGTTGACTGAGATAATAGGATGCACTGGACCAAAACTTAGCGAGCTCTGGAAAACAAAAGAAAAGACACGTCATGCTCCCAGGAGGCCACCTCAAAACAGTTCAGCACCCTGAATTCCTGTCAAAGGAGTGATGCATTTCTGAGACAAGCAGTTCAGTTCCACTGGCGGCTCCTGCTTGGAGATCCCTGGGAAGGCAGGGGCCAGGTCGGGAACAGAACCCAGGAGTCACGCCTGCCCAAGCGCTCCTTCGGCCCCTTGGGTGCTAAGGTAGCTGCCTTCTTGCAGCAACCTGCCCTGCTCAGCCATGCCCGCCTTCCTCCTTCAGGGCTTCCACACCTGTTTTCAGACATGTCACTGGGCCCGACAGCACGTGTGAAATTGGGCCTGAGGGCCTTACCAGAATTTCTGAGCTTCTCAACAGTTGGAGGTGAGCGAGGTCCCGAGAAGAGGGATTTTGCCATCTTGCTTCCCCCTTGCTGCAGGTCAACAACTGTAGCAGGTGGGCAGCCTTCCAGCAAAACAGTCCTCCTCCTCGGCCCTTCACCCCTGCCCCTAGTTCTGCTTCTCTCTGCCTACTCCTCCTCACGGCACAGCAGCTCCTCCAGAGCACAGCAGCGGCGAGATCAGCTCCTCGGCAAGCACCTGGAGTCTCTCCGGCCTCTCTGGGAGATGTGGGGAGGACACGTGGGGTCGTTGAGCTTAAAGGGGGCGGTCACCGCTGTGATGCAGGGCTATGCCATTATGACCTCAGAACATGTCACAGAGGGACTGCACACGCCCTGCCACTGGGCCTGTCAGAGGGGCCCCAGTGGTGGCCTGTGGGAGTGGAGCCCTGCGGCTTCCGCACGTCGGATCAAAGCTACCCAGACAGCTCTGGCGCAAGGACACAGGGAGGGCATTGCGCGGCGCTGACTCTCATTATGTCAATGGGTTGTGTGCTTTGCGACCCGTGGGCTAAACACAGCCCTGCGAAGAGCCAAGACTGTGCAGTCTTGCTTTCCCCTTACTAAAGGAGTTGGTGACTAGGTTTCAAGATTGCTGAAAAAAGGGTTTAGTAAAAAGTATACAAGTGAAAATTATCCATGTTAGCTCTATCCATCAGCTTCATTATATATTTTGTATGTGGCCCAAGACAATTCCTCTTCCTTCATTCAGGGTGGCCCAGGCAGGCCAAAAGGTTGGACCCTCATGCGGTATGTATTAGAAAAGCCTTTGGTTGCTTGCCTTACTCATTAGAAGACACAGGGTTTTGTAATTACAGCATTTATTTTTACAAAAGCGGAAGTGGTGACATCACAGTAAATGGTCTTGCCATTCTTTGTAAACACACAAGGAGCAGTGACAAGGAACGCATCTTTAAACACAGCCGATGCGTCAATTTCACATCCAGTATGAAATGGAGAGACACTATGCTAAATGGACAGCCAGAGAAGCGAGCTCCCTTTGTGCACAGCTGAGACTTCACCGTGACACACACAGGTCTCAAGGAGTAACTGCTTTCTGCAAACCGCCTGACACATTTTACCTCTGTTGTTAGCTGCTCACACACTCGGGAAAGTTAACCATCAGAAATACCCCGGGTGCCTACCTCCAAGCTCTTTTTCTTCTCCAAGCTCTCTAATTCGTTTAACGAGGGCCATTAAAATGGAAATCAAACTGATAATCCCGTATTAAAAATTGATACATTTTTGAGGGTTGCAAAGCTGAGGAATCGTAATCGTTAATGGATTCGTAATCCATTAACGATCCATTAATCGTTCAAAGGAATCGTAATCGGTAATGAAAAGCGGCCTTGATGAGAAGCTATTCTCTGGGCAGTTTTCCAGAGTTGCTCCTCGGATGCACTAGAATCCTTCCCCTTCAATGTCACTGTTAATGTCTTAATTCCTGAAGGAAAATGACATCACATGTTTGTTTCCTACATAGAGCATATCTGACCTTCCATGGACTGAAAGGAAGCTTTCATTTCTAAACATAGCTTATTCGTACAAAGGTACTGTAGAAATCTATATTCTCTCAGGAAGTAAAATACATGCCTGTAGGCATCTACATTGCACACACCTTCAACCATTAGGTATTCAACTGAATGCTCATGCGTTATACCATGGGCACAGGTGGTCTTAAGATGTGTGACAAACCTAACGGCTTCAAAATGCTGTTAACTTACTAAGTGGGCTATCAAACGTCCAGCAGTGCCACATCAAGTGTAGCTTCTGGTTGATGTGGAGATATTTCACGTTAGCCCACAACAGGACTGAACCGTACTAGAAAAACACTACACACGGTGTAAGCTGTAATGAAACCACCTAGCAGGCACCTCAGTTGAGAAAGTATGGAGATGCTTCGTAAAACAGAAGCGCGTTTGTTAAAATAACTTTTGGTAGTCTTCTGTTTCGAGACTGTTTCTGAATTGTAGAAATGAATAATCCCAGCTCAAAGAGAAAGATATGTATTAGTAGCAACAAGAAACGGCATGCCTCTTCTGGAGGGAATCCCCATTTGAATCATTTTTATATGGCTCTCATGGAGCCATCTGTAACCCCAAAGTCTACCAGTAATCCAATGGAAGTACCCCATTTATGCAATTTTTCTAAGAAGGCAAAAGTCAAAGCCTGAAAAACCTAAGTTAGCCATAAGATTGAAGTCAAATTAAACATTCTCCAAATTGACCATTTGTGGCCATTTTAATTTTGTATGAAAGATACCTAGGAAACTTTAAGACAACGTTCAAACTAAACAGTTCTCCTGAGAACCAGCTTCATTTACTCTCTGGTTAGGCTTAGGGAGTAAAAGGACAGGTTTTAAAAAGTAATCTGAAGATTCCCTTTAAATTTTCTCCTATCATTCTTCTTCTGTCCTGCTGAGAGTATTAGCATCAACAGCACAGCCTTGCTGTTCGGGAATTTATGCAGTAATAAGAATCTGGCAAGAAGTTAAAGACTGTTTTCCTAATGTTCTCAGGAACTACTTTGTTCACTGGAAGGCTAGTCTACAGAGATATTTTGCACCACAAGTCCAGAACAAAGGCCCCACTCAACTGGGGTTTTCCTTCCAAGAACTGTATACCTCACATAGTCCTGGAAGAAGAAAACTTTTGGCGTTAGTTTTGTATTAAATACACGTGACTTAGTCCAGCTGCCACAGAGCCAGAAATGTTTGTCCCTGCCCATGAAGCCCAGCAATGCAGAAATGAGAACAACATTTTAGAAATGAGAACCAGAGCTCACAAATTCATTAGCTCATTGTCACTGAGTTATCTAGACCAATCTACATTAATCTATGCCCGTGACAGGGGGGCAGTAGGCCCGTGGGCCCCCTGGCTCCCAAAAAAATGGGAAGGGAAAAAGGAAAGGGTAGCAGAACGGGAGCTGGGCTCAGAGAGGGAAAAAGAACGGAGCAGCAGCAACGATCTAAGGAGGAAAACTTATTTTACTATGATATCGAAATGCAAGATAACACAATATAATACAATCTAATTGAAATTAAGGGTAATAAATCAAATAAAATAAGGGAGAGAAAGTTTCCAAAACCGAAAGGCCTACGTGAATGAAGGTGCACAGCTTGGAAGCACACCCACCCCTCTGCCTGAGTGTGAGAGAGAGTCAGATCCTGTGACTTTCGTGCTGTATCGCCCTTCTCTGACCATGAGATCCTCTGGGATAGGTAGTTCTTCTTCTCTTTTGAGAAGCAGGTATCTAGAAGGTTGTCAATCCACAGAACTGGAGTATTAACCCTTTAATTACCTGTGCTGTACATGATGATATGATGTGGAATACCAATAGCAAAATTACAAAATCATGACACATCTTCTGAAACTGGTGTCTCATTCGAGTCTTAGCCATGCTATTTAACAAAACTCACTCCAGAGGACCATTTCACTTAAATTCAAAGTATCACTTTGCACATACGTGAGTTACCGCCATAACCCAAGTATCACAGACTCAAACTGAATCTTCCTTCTCTCCTGCATGGGAATAAGCAAAGCAAAGCTATGCATGGTAAGAAGTGGAAGTAATGACACAGTGGCTTGCCCAAAGCCTTGTGTGGTGTCCAAAGCGGACCTCAAAGATAGAGGACTCTTCAGTTTCACATTAGAACTGTAGACATTCTGCAGGGTTTGTCGTGTGACACGGACTTCTGCCTCCCCTCAACTCCTTCTCCTGGCGGGGAAAAATCGGTGGAGAAGTGCAAGCGGCTTAACTAGGGTAAGGAGAAAAGTAATTTACTAAAAATGGTAAAGGGATGTGAGATAATACAACATAAAAGGAATTAAGAGCAATAACTCAAACAAATGGGAGAGGGAAAATCTCTGACCCGTTCTGCTGTCTTGGCTGCCTGGGCAGACAAGGTAATCCTCTCACTGTAAGCGTTGCTTTTTATCTTCCTCCCAGAACAAGGGACCACAAAGCACTCTGGGAATCTTAGTCTGGAATGATAGTCTTATCACTCTGGAATGAGAAGAGTGGGAGGATGCACGAGGAAACCCGGCCTGCAGGCACGCCTGGTCTGCAGAGGAGTGGTTCCATGAAACAGAGTGGGTGCTCTGCACCCTTATACAGTAGAGCAGTGCCAGCCAGGTTGTTTTAAAGCTTTAAGACATTTATCAGATGGTGAAACAGGTGGGGGGGGGGAGGTTGTGTGGCTGAGTGCAGTTTGCTCTGTGCAAGATTAAGAGGTTAATGGCACAGCTACAAATGGGGCCCCGACCACATTCAACTGACCTTTCTTTGGAAGGAAAAGGAAATAAATCAAGGAGAGCCTCTTTGGTGTTATGAACAAACCAGGAAAGCAGATTTAAGGAAAAACAACATCGTCTGAAGACAGCTGGGCTCACAGACAGCACAGCTCACAGCCAACACCACACATCTATGCAACGCTGCTACACAGACAACACAGCTGCGGGACCTGTGGCACACAAAAGAACGTATGAGTTTTTTTAAATTGCCAAGCATCCTGCTAAAAGTAAACACAAGAAGTATTCTGAGCATAAGATGCTTCTGCCACATTAAACACGAAAGGGCGACATCAGATATCTGAGACCTTACAGTGACACACACAGCTCTCAAGGAGTAACTGTGTTCTGCAAACCACTGTTGCAAGAGGGCATCACGCTCCCTTGCGGGTGTGGCGAAAGAGCTGCGGACTCCGGACTCCTTCGCTGGTGCAGAGCAAAAGTGCTTTATTGTAGGCGCTTACAGCCTTATATACCCCCGCAGCACAACAGTTTTCCCGCGCAGCCAAGACTGGTTACATGAGGGCTGGGCGCCTTGTGGATGTTTACCTCTGGCCCTAGTTACTGTTGAGCTTTACCACTCATTAGCGATACAACGACCTTCTTTATCCCACATCTCCCCTTTTTCTATTAATAGAGTAAGAAGCCTGGTTCAGAAACAATTCTAAAAGTAGCTAAACTAGGATTAACATGCTGAATAAACGATGCGTTATTTAGAATACAAACAATAGTCCATGTTAACCAATTCCTAATGATTCCAGTTCTTATGATTTCTTGGTGAGGCGGCTTGACAAACCAAGCGTGACTTGATGGTTGTGGGAATTGAATGTTGTTTCTGCATCAGAACAAGATAAGAATTTCGTTAATTTCATGGCCTCTGCTACCATTTGGGTCCTTTATTACAATTAATAGCTCTTTTCAGGGCTCTTTCTACTTTATCAGGGCTCTGTGATAGTTTTCATTGCTCATCCTCTAGATAAACCTTCCCCAACAACGCATACTCAGTATATAAGTAAAATAATATATACATACATATGTATATATCCATAGAGATTAGGTAGATGGAGTAAGTTAAAAGCACAAAGACTGAAGCTCCTGTCTGTCCAGACATCTGAAAAACTTCTGGGCCTTCCGTTTTAGACGTAATAGGTATCTCTACAAATCAGAAACCCCTTGATGTTGGAAAAGGACTAGCTTTTGGTGCTGGATAGACAGGACCCGAGTAACAGAGAATTAAGAGGAGAAGTTAATCAGTTAACAGCATACATATATAAGCTAGTAACAACTTATGTATAGCTAGCATGAAAGAAGTATATGTCACACACATTGCAAGAATATCCTGCACAAATTAAAAGGACAATTCGTGACATGCCTTAGGGAGTGCCTGAAGAAGGAATTGAGGAAGATCTGGCATCCCCCTCCGTACTCTCTGTCTAACAAAGACTCTGAAGAAAATCACCATATCAATACGAATGAGAAGGGTACTGAGACATCTTGGAGACAACAGGACTGCTATTGACTGACAACAGATAACACACAGTACCCAGCCAGTGGGGAAAGGGGAGGCAAGGCGGGAGGCGGGGGGGTGGGGGGAAACAAGGTACAAAAGCTGTCATATCCGTGCCCATAAGCGCGCTCTCCTGCTTGTGGGACGCCCGCCATTGCAATCGCGAATAAAATCTGCTTTATCAGAGATACCGTCCTGACAAAATTATTCGGCTATTTCCAACATGGGGAATGCCCAAACCACTGCTGGAAGTGCAGTGATCACATTATGGCCAGCGCTGAGATGGCTGGCCGCACCCATCGTGCTGGTACCCATCTCGGACCTGTTCCTCTTAAGACACAAGCATAGCGTCGGCCCCCTGTTATCAACGATTAGGGCCCTTCCCATTGATTAGAATTCAGATTTTTTTACCACAACCTGTGCTTTTCCCTTGACAGGAGTTAAAGCAGTTTGACCAAAGTACCTGTAAAGTGGAGGGCCCTCTGCTGTCCATCGATTTAGAAAATTAAGAACATAACGTGCTTTAGCTATTCTTTCCTGAGAGGTCATACCCGCACTCCCCCTTTTTTGTTTATTAGCAAACTATTACCACACTATAAAATAATAGCACTAATTATATTAATAACACAATCATCAGAACTCAATTAAAGCCTCGACTGATAACACACTAAACGTAAGGAAAAAGTTACATAAGTCACAATTTTTTGAGTCGATACATACACACTCACACAGGCATCTCTGTTAGACAATTCCATAAGAAGGAAATGAAAACTTTCTGAGCTAATGTGTTACTACTTTTTGACCCGAGGGACGGCGAACCACTGAAAGGATAGGGAACACCCCAGCGGTGGATGCAATAGGCAGTGCCAGCAGGGCGTCCCCTGCTTCAAAGTGCACTTTGCCTTTCTCACCCATCACAGATTTTCTCCTGCTTTTAATCTTGACAGGGTCTGCAGGGTTTTTTCAGCTTGTGCTCTACATCTGCATGGCCAGTGCATGATACAGAGCCCAGGTGGAACACATGCTCACAAAATAGAACAAACCACTACGTTAGATCTCTCTACAAAACAAAATACTTACAGAAAGTATGTACAGCTATAGTCGCTTACTCCCACTGTTTCTTGCTTTACCCTTAGCTCCGTTTTTTATTTAATTATTAAGCTTTTTCCCGTTGATCAGTAGCTCCTACTACTGTTACAAAAATCACCTATGGGTAGTAACTCTTGATGCGGCTTGGAGTGAGAGCCAGCCCTATCTACCAGAAAACAAACATCTTTACCCAGCTGTGTGTGCAATGCATGCAGTCCACGGGGGGCAAAACTCATCCTGGGCTCTTCCATGTCCTGCTCTAGTGCCACTGCTGCTGTTCTTCCCAATTTCTTTCATTACAATCCCTGTTTCTATATACTTTCAAGCTCCCTCAATTAATTTTCCTCCATTGGTTAAAGGTTAATTAGTCTCCATTGCTAGAGCAGAAATTATGAGAGCATTTCAGTGCTGCTCCAAACGTAATGCCTCCTGATTTATTACGTTGGCCCACCGTGTCAGAGGCAGATGCTGGAGGTATGGCAGTACAGGTTGGACTTTCTTGACGATATTTTATTAGGTTCAAGTCCAACATTATAAAGGCTTACTGAGATCGCTGGCCAAGCTAGAATCTGCAGCATAACTTCACCCCCTTCAAGGGTTATGACAGGATTGGGTTGAGATCCAGGAGACAGATGGTGAAATTTACTCCCGGCAAAATAAAATAAAATAAAATAAATAAAGTGAAGGCAAGTGTTTGTGAGGTGGTAAATGCTACAGAAGAAGCTTTCGAACTTCAAAGAAAATACTGCAGACACAAAAGCGTTATTTCCCTAAGGTGGTCATTCCTCTCAGCAGAATATCACCATCAAGAACCTCTTCTGTGTCTGTGCTTCCAGTCCTGACTGTTACGCTGTCCAAGGCTTTCTAAAAACTTCTGCTTTTCCTCTCTATTTTGACCTGAATTTGTCATCAATTTGTACCTGTTTAGCATGTTTTTACATTCAGGCTCCCAGATAGCAGTTTCTCCAGACACGAACTATTTTGCTGCTGACTGGCTGGGAGTTGAAGTGACCAGGGCGACTCTTGGGATCATTGGGATGGGCAGAATCGGGTATAAAGTGGCTCAGAGAGCCAGAGCCTTTGAAATGAAGATCCTGTACCACAACAGGAACCGCAGGTAAAAATGTTTGTTTACTGTGTGGAACTGGTCCGGGGCAGAAATGGAAACCACCGCTCTGGGGTGTGTCCCCATTCTTCCTAGGCACTGGCAACAGTTGTAAGCAACATGAGGATCACCGCCAGTGTGCCACCACTGCTCACCTTGGTTCCCTGCTTCTCCCCTTGGGAATCAGCTCCCCTTCACCTCCCTGTACTTGTGGCTCCCTTCTCAGCTATCAGCAGGTTTGGAGGAAGGGTGACGCTAACTCTTCTGAAGATGTAGGCCAAGCAAGCCAGACTCCGTCCTGCCAGAATCTTCTCTCAGGCTTCGGGCAACGTCCCTTGTCATCCGGGCTGTCACTCCTTCCTTCAGCCCAGCCGGTTCACTCATCATCTTGATGGCAAAGATCCTCACTTTGTTTTATCGCTCCCTTTGCTTCCCCTTTCTTCCCTTTCCAAAGCAAGTTCTAACTTGCAAGTCTGGCAAAGATAATTGACAGGGACTGTACAGATACATCAGCAGGAGAGAAGAACAGGAGACCTTCTGCATACCCATCCTCCTATACATAATACCACCTGTGTGTTTTGCAATTACATTTACATCACTCTTCCAGGGTCCTGCCACTCCTCTATCCTCTTGCCCTCTCTAAACCACTTCCTTCTCTCCTCCCTTCCACCACTTTGACTCACACAGAGGGTGGTAAAGCACTGGAACAGGCTGCCCGAGGAGGTTGTGGATGCCCCATCCCTGGAGGCATTCAAGGCCAGGCTGAACGTGGCTCTGGGCAGCCTGGTCTAGTGGCTGGCAACCCTGCATATAGCAGGGGGGTTGAAACTCGATGATCATTGTGGTCCTTTTCAACCCAGGCCATTCTATGATTCTATGATTCCCTGGTACTTAGCAACGTCTATTCCTTTATCCTGGCCTCAAACTTCTTAATATCTGCACTGTTTAAGATGACGCTTAGGATGGATGGATGGGTTGGTTAGTTGACTAATTGTTAAAAACAGTTCCAAATAGTTGTGTCAAATGGGCTGTGTGTTTTTCCTTCAGGAGCCAGGAGGAGGAGCAGGCCGTTGGTGCCTGCTACAGTGAGATGGAAGACTTGCTGCAGCAATCTGACTTTGTTATGCTGGTTGTGAACCTGACGCCTCAGACTGAAAAACTGATTGGGAAAAAGGAGCTGGGGCTGATGAAACCCACAGCCACTCTTATAAACATCAGCCGAGGTAGGCATATCTCCCGGAAGTGGTAATGGCTCTGTGGTGAAGACTACTAAATAGTCTCTGTTTGTTTTGCTTGGTTGATGGTTACTAGAAAGACATTCTACTTTCAAACAAGATGTAGGTGCTTGAATTTCTTTCCCCTGGGTCCTTGACCTTTCCCCGCTCCCAGGCGAAAACGTATTCACTGACTTGTGATAGAAAGATACCATTCCATTGCAGGTGCAGTTATTGATCAAGATGCATTGGTGGAAGCTCTCCAGAATAAGACTATTAAGGCTGCTGCTCTGGATGTGACATACCCTGAGCCTCTGCCAAGGTAGAATAACTTGCTTTTCATTCTCTTAGTCTGAAACTTGTAAAATGCTGAGCAAAAGTGTACTTATTACTTTGATCTCTATGGGGAGTCTCTCACTGTTCAAGAGCGTAACCTCATCTTATCTTGCACAATCCTAACTTGATGACCATCTATTCTCCCTTGCCACATTTTCAAGTCAACATGACTGCCAAGCAAGGCAACAAGGCTAGCAGAGAGGATGGAGAAACGAGTAAGCAAATTTACCAACATTTTCTGCCAATCCTGTGTACGTGGCCCCTTTCTATCAATGCCGTTGCTGTTTCCTGAGGTTATGTTCTCAGCAACTAGCAGAAGAATTCATTTCATGTGTGATATCCATTCTGTTCTTACTGCTTCTTGCGGGTGTAATACCTTGTCCTTGCTGTTTCTTGCAGAAATCACCCTTTATTGAAATTAAATAACGTCATAATAACCCCACATATTGGAACTGCAACAGTTCAAGCCACCCACATGATGGCAGAAGAAGCAATAGCAAATATGCTGTCTGTTCTCAACTGTCAACCCATTCCAAGTGAAGTGTTTCCCCAGTGATTTGCACCAGACGACAGTGCTAAATCTCTGACTTGTGAGGAGGCACAATTTCATACAGGACCACTGTTTAAAAACAAAACAAAACAAAAAAACAAAAAAAAAAAACAAAGAGAGAGCAGCTTTGTTCCAGCACAGCTCTTTTTGTCAGTATACTGCAAGGCTGTCAACTCACTCAGCTTACTCTGTACTGGCATTTACAAAATCAAAACAATGAAGTGGAACAGCTAAAACTGTTTTGTTTGAATACTTTGATGTCTTCATGAATGATTTCTACAGGGTTCCATTAATGAGTGCTGGTCCCTTTTCAAGCACCATCTCTTTTTGAAAAGGACGGGAACTGGCAATTGCAATATGTCAGAAGTCATGCAAGCGAGCACAGGATGGGCTTGGCTTGATCTTCTAGAGATGAGGTGGAAAATCAGTGTCTAGCAAACGGAAGTAAGGTCAGGTGACAGGAGTGAACTACAGATACGCTGTTCACCTCTGCGGGAAGAGTATTCATGTGGCCAAAGCTCAACTAGAGTTGCAGGTGGCCTGTACTGTGGGAGACAGATATTAAAAGCACGTTTTAAATTACGTCAATAGCAAGAGAAAGATCAGATTTTTCTGTGACTTACTGGAAAACACACAGAAGACGGGAAAAAGCAGCCCAAACTGAATTGACAAGATGTTGTCTCAGAACTGACTTACAGCTGTTCAGCTGTTAAGCCTGGGCTCAGAAAGCCCCACTGCGTGAGCATCTCACCTTTTGAGCACAGACATTCCCTGCTTCAGCCATGGATCTGCCAGCAATGTCAAGGGGCAGGCTGTGGAAGGGGCCACCTTCAACCCAGGCAAAGAAGCTGTTGGCAAAGCTGTCAGTGTGCAGATGATATAGGCACACTCATGACGCTAGAGAAGATTCCCACTCCGAGATGGAGCAGGGACTGGGCTTCCCTCCCCATCTCCTCACGCAAGGTTCCTGCCTTGGATTTTACCACCCTCACAGCACATTGTGGCACCCATGCAGCTCTGAGTAGCCCTGCCAGTGCAGGCCTAGGAACTCTAGGAAGGGGAGCACCTGGCTTTGCCAGGCACCCACAGTAAAGCGTGTGTTTCACAGTGACCAAGACCCATGGTGTTTGGGTAATGGGGTTTTATTGGGTATAGGGAAAGGGTGACAGGGAAAGTGGCGACGCGCCTTTCAGAGTGTCACCGTTAACGTCGCCAGAAGTGAACGGTGGTCCTCATTGAGGGTCCTCATTGAGGGTCCTCATTGAGGGTCCTCATTGAGGGTGACACTTGCTGGATGTCTGTCTCGGGAGTCTCAGTGCTGGCAGATCTCTCGTGCTCCTTGTTGACGTGCGCGGGAACTACTCTCCAGGCCTAAGGAGTTCAGCGTGAAGCTCTGTAGTTCTGTGAATGCAGAGACAAGCGGCACAACACTGCAAGTCTCTGCAGTATAAGAGAGTGGCTCTGCTCGTGTGTGGCTAGAGAGAGCAGGCTCATGGTCCCTGTAATGTAATTGCAGCCCTTGTGGCCAGTCCCAATCTGGGGTAGCCTGCTGTGGGGCTGATTGACCAGGCACTGAGTCAGGCGAGGGCTTAGACTTTGGCCTGAGCACATAGCTGGCTGGCAGGGTTGTCTGTGCAGAGGTCTCCAGTTCCGCGGCCAGCTGCTCTCCATCCCACAGGCCCAAGAGGGTCTTCCCGTGGCTTGCTATGGCTAGCTATGACATGGTGCTTACAGGAGCCCACACCACCTACCCGTGCTGCCTTGCCCGGCCTTGGCCCAGGAGGGGGTGCAGGTCTATACTGAGGTCCTGACAGAGAAAAGATGCTGGGTGTTTCTCTTGCTGACCGACTCCACTGACTCCACCGCAGCACTGCGAGCTCGCTGTAGGCACACAGTGGGAGGGGGTGTGAGCACAGGGAGACCGCTCTCTTGCTGGGGCTCCCAAGCTTGGTGCCTGCTGCGACTGCAGGAGGTGGCTGTGCTGAGAGCCCGCTTCCAGGAAAAGCCCTTCTTTTGCCCTGGTGCTGCAGGGGGTGGGAGAAGGGCAGTGTGGGAGAGCAAACTGCCTGTGCGGAGAGCTTTACCTCTGGAGCCGGCCCTGCAGATCCTTCTCTGCATCTCTCTGTCCCTGCTGCTCACGGGCCACTTGCTCCACAATGCACTTCACCACCTCCCGCAGGGTCTCTTCTGTCACTGGAGTAAGCCTCCTGCAACAACAAGGACAAAACCTGTCTCACTCTTCAGCTGTGACACCCCTGCCTCTTCCCTCACCCAGCCTATTCCACACACGGCCCCATTTGGCCCCACAGCCACTTTGATGCAGGATGACTTCCACACGTGGGCTGCTTTGGGCTCCAGAGAGGCTCATGGCATCGGGCCCTAACCATGGTCACACCCATGGCCTCAGAGTTCTCTCTGAGGGTGTTGTGTGCGGCACCATGACTCGGAGGCTGGCTTCCTTGATCCACGGCACAGGTGGCTCACCACCACCCTACTGCCCCTGGCCCTGGTTGGGATTGGTGTATGCTTACCGTTTTGGGAAATGAGCGCTGTCCCAGGAGACTCTGGGTGGCTCCTCCTCGGCCTCTTCCTGCTCCCCCATCATCCTCTTGATCAGGCTGTGGCTGGAGCTGGAGCCGGAGCTGGACTGCTCTGTCTCGCTCTCAGACAGAGAGCTGGAATATTCTTCCTCAAAGGCAGAGGATTCCTGTACAGGAAGAGACACTCAGCCTTGGGGTGCTGCTTCCCAGCATGCAGCTCCCTGCAAGACCACTCCAGTTGGGACTGCAGTGGGACGGGAAAGCAATCAGGAGAGAAACCTCAGCATGCTCTTGGGGCCATGTCCCAGCGTGACCAGGGCTTTGTTACCGCTCCCTGTTGGGTCCTCTTGCTCTCAAAAGGCAGCAGTCAGCCATCCAGCTGTGCTGCACCAACAGCGCTACTCTGGTCCAGGTGCTAGAGGTACCTTACAACCTCAGCTCCCCTGGATGGGAAGGTGCTGCTGCTTTCTTGCGGGGATGCAAAGTACCTGAGCCACTGGCATCTCCACTTCTTCTGGCTGGGCTTCCGTCTTCTCTGCTTCCAACTCTTGCTGCTTGGCTTGCTTCTTTTTCTGTTTCTTCAGCATTTTGTTCTTTTTTTCCTCTTCAGCCAAGAACTTCTGGGCATGTTTTGAAAATCTACTCTTCTCCTCCTGCTTCACCTTCCTCACCTTCTCCTGCTTCACGTTCTTCACCTTCATCTCCTGTTTCACGACCTTCACCTTCTCTTGCTGCACAAACTTCACCTTCTTCTCCTGCTTCACCTTCTCCTCTTTCCTCATCTTGTCCTCCTTCACCTTCTTCCCTTTCTCCTCCTTCACCTTCTCCTGCTTCACCTTCTCCTCTTTTCTCATCTTGTCCTCCTTCTCCTTCACCTTCTTCCCCTTCTCCTCCTTCTCCTTCCTCACCGTCTTCCCCTTCTCCTCCTTCTCCTTCCTCACTGTCTTCCCCTTCTGCTCCTTTCCCTTCCTGGTCTTTGCGCATTTTTTCTCGGCGGCAATCTGTATGCAACAGCAGGCAGCGTTAGTCTCTGTGGAGGCTGAGGGGTTTCCCTTCCTGCACTCCATTTCTCCCTTTGTCTTCCACCTTTCTGGTTTGCTGCCAGGCTCCTGCGGACTCGACTGAAGAGCCCTTCTGTAAGAGCCAGGAAAATAAATAAACACTGGGCTAAATGCAGTCTGGCAGCTGGGAGTTCTACACAAGCCATCAGGAGCATCCCCCAGTTAGCTCTTGGGGTGGCTTTCGGGAGGCAAATGGAAGCGAACTGCTTATTCTCAAATGCCACCCCAACTCATTTCTCTTCAAGCAAGGTGTTATGTGAACGCGCAGTAAGGAACGCTGTGAGAATCAGTGATGCTTTTCTACAGTTCAGTAAGACAGAGGCACTGCAGCAGTCTGTGTCACGTACCCTTCTATTTGCCTCCACCGCTGCAGCAATGAAGTCCACCATCCTGGGAGTCACCAGAGGAATGACTTTCCCTTGCTCTTCTTTATCCTGCAAGGGTCTCCCCGGGACGGCTGGTAGCTGCCTGCAGAGACAGGTGGGGAGAGTTGACAGGAGGGCAGGAGGTGCTGGGCTTGCATTGCATGCTTAAAAGTGCTTCAGCAGCTTCCTCAGCAAAAAAGAGTCTGCAAGAGCCCCCACATGACTGATCTGGTCTCTACCACTTCCCTCGGAGACCTGGGAACAGCCTGCGGTGCTGACAGCAACCCAGAAACACACTCAAAACTATTCAAACGCTCCTAGGAAAGGAACACCCTCATCCCTTCTCGGGATGTTTCTTGTCACTTTGCGCACTGGGCTTGGCAAACAGAAAGGTCCGGTTTGCTTCCATCTGAAGGGAAGCAAGAAAGACTCTGCGCTCTTGCAAGGAGCTTTTGCCATTAGTTACCCAGCTAAGAAGTGATGCTATGGGACATTTGTCGTGAGCAAGGAATCGCAATGTGGTAGGATGAGTTCATACAGTCTCCGGATACCCTCCAGATAAACTTCACTCCCACAGAGGCAAGAGCATGGCATCACCCGCGTTTCTTTTGCCAGGAGTCTCACCTGGTGCGAGGCTCTTTCTCCTCGGCTTTCTGGTCTCTCCCTGGCATTACAGTCAATGCCGGTAATCTTATTGGAGAAAGCGCTGCTCGATGAAGGAGGCGCGTCTCACAAAGGTCCCCTAGAAAGAGGAAGGGAGAGAACTTGAGAAAAGTTGCATTTCTGACAAGGTTTTGGCCCGTTTCTTCATGGCTATGGGGCAGCGTTGTTCCCTGGGGAATGCTACATTGATGCCTTCATCCCCTGTGTGTGCTGAAATGGGGGATGCCCTGGCAGATGCCGATGGTCTCAAAGAGCCATTCCAGAGAGGAGAATCGTTTAGCAGCAGAGGAGCTGGCTCTTGCATCTCTTGATGCATGTCCCACCCACACAGCTTTGCTACTGGGGCGTGCTGACAGCAGAGGAAGTGCTTTTGAGACATCTGAGAAGACAAAGGGAAGCAAGGGTAGTGATTTCCAGGGCTGGCAGGACAGGCTGCCGAGCGGAGGCTGCGGGGAAAGTGTCCTCTGCTGAGATGATCCCAGTGGCCACTTGTGATGGAGGGCTGCCCTGAGAACTTGTTCTGCAATGGATCACTCAGGCTTTCCCACAGTGGGTACAAAGAGTCACCCAAAGTGTCTCATGCTCTTCCAGGCGCTCTGTGGTCATGTCAGTTCTAATCGTCTCCAGATGAGGAGGAAGGAAAACAAAGAGGCCCCTGCTGGCAACTCACAGGTGCCCTTACCTTTCGTGCCACTGTCACCAGGTCTTGCCCAGCCTTGCTCGTGTCTGGTCTTCACGTGGTACTTCAGGTCCACCTTTGGTGTTTCAGTCATTTTAATTATGCACTTGTGCTCGTACCTGAAAGAGGAAGAAGCAGGCTGAAGGAAGGGCAACACCTTCCCTTGCAGTTTGACCCAATAACGGAGTGACAGAGACAGACCACAGAGACACTGGAAGGCCATTGTTTCCCAGAGCAGCTCATTGTGGAGAACCATACAAGACCTCCAGCGTCTGGAGGGGCAGGTGAGGCCCTGTCAGTACGTGCCAGTGTTTTTTCTGCCCTTGCTGTGAGAGCAGTTTTGCTCCCAGCCAACCCCTCTGGCTGGTTCACAGGAGGAAATACTCTCACTCAGAATGCTCACGCAGAACAGACCGGTCGCTTGCCACCCAACAACCCAACAGCCCTTTCCATTCTTTTCTTGCCTTCCAAGTTTCTTGCAGATTAATATCTTTGCAGCTCTTGAGGCTCAACTCCATGCCCACCACCCCCGCCACTTGTGGATGTCACTGCACAGCAGCAATGGTACAAGACAGAGCCCTGGCAGAAGCCTGCCACACTCAGGCTCCCATTTGCACAAGAATCTGTTCCTCCTCTAGCCCTTGGGACCTAAGCAGAATGCACTCTCATTTGCAGGATGGAAGAAGCACTGGGAAAACCAGAAGGAAGACTGGCCTAAGTGCCCCCCCAGTTTTGACACTGGCACGGATGTGAAACGTGACTTTGCTATGCCACGCTTCTCCAAATGCAATCCAACTGAACTGGAGTGAGCAGGGAGTTCCCTGCAAACCGGGCCTCTAAGCACTGCTAAGTACCGTAGCGAGTACCATGGGCAGCTGAAAAGCTGCTGTCTCGCTCAGGCGCGTGTGGCAGGAGCAAGCATACTCACATTGGAAAGACAGTAACACGTCCGGAAGTTGTTTGGGAAGCTACGCAGTCATTGCGTGAGATGACCGATTTGCTCATTTCTGGCATCTGCAATCAGAACGGAGACAGACAATGGGAGATGGGGACAATGGGAATGGCTGGCAGCTCCAATCTGTCTTAGCCCAACACAATGCAAGCTGCCAAAGGGAGGGGTTCGGGCCTCAGCAAGCCTTGCTGTGCCTGTGTCTCTGCTCCATGCTCTGAGTTGGGACTGAGCAGTGACGCTCACCGCTCCTCTGGTCTCTTGACAAAAAGCAAGGCCTTTTGAGGTTGCATATCCTGGCACAGAGCCGCGCCCCCTCGTGTAAGGGAAGAGCTCTACAGAGCCTGCTTTCCTGCAGACCACCAGGAGCCCAGGTGGCTGAAGAAGCATGGCAGGCCAGGAGAAAGCAGTCCCCTAGTCCCCGGAAGGCATTTCAGAAGAATCAGAGGTAGTGCTGGGAAAATGCAAAACCTACCCCAAGAAGAGCCTGCAACATGCCAGCAGTCCCGTTGAGCTTCTCCAGGAAGTCCTCATAGAATTTCATTTGGACCCGTTTTCCTTCAATCAGCAGCATGCCAACGTCTCTCCAAATGAAAGCAACGTTCCGCCTCTTCTCTATGCAGGCGCTGAAAAGGCACACGGTCCTTTCCACGCAAAGCTGCGCCGCGTCTGCAGAGATGCCATTTTCTGAGGCTATCTGAGCATACGGAAGTTGCTGATACTGGTCATGTCCTGGCGAAAGAAGAGGAGAGGAACGTGAGCACTTGGAGAGCCACTGAGTGGGCTACAATCAAAAGTCAGCAGCTTCCAGCCCCACAGGCAATACGCTACTCTTGAGATTTTGAAGTGGCACCATTGGTATGTCTCTGAGGAGACGCTGAGACACAGAGCCAATGGGACCGGAATGAAACCCATTGTTGAAGCAGGTGAAAGAGAGTGTGCTGTTACACTGTATTACCATCTATAATGACAGTCTGGCACCCTTTCCCCACTCTGGTGCCAGGGAAGCACCTCTGTCAGACTTCACTCTTCCTACCTGCAACATCTATGAAGTCATACTGGAGGTCATGGTCCTGCGCAAGAGCCTTTGCCAGGTGAAACAGGGGTCTCTCAACAGTAACCAGACCCTTCTGGCTGACTACGCGCTCTCTGACAACCATGAAAGTCCCCAGTCCAGGAATGTGCACAGCCTGAAAGAGAAGAAAGGGTGGATCAGAAGAAGTTTTGCAGGGGATGTCAGAAGACTATTTCCCTCTCACCCCTCCTGCCTGTGAAGAACCAGAGAGTGCAGTCTTTTGGCTCATAAAGAGACAAACGGGGTTCCCAACCTGGCAGTCACCCCTAGGCAATCCACTTTAGTCATTCAACTCTGCCAGCAGAGGACTCAGGCAGGCCCAGAAAATGTCCAGCCCTTCTTCCATCATTAGGCCTGGACCTCCTGGCATGTCAGAACTGACAGAGGAGCTAGCCTGTGGCCCATTTTGCATTGCAGAGTCCTTCTGGGGCATGATTCCTGCTTCCACAGAGGGGAAGAATATCTGCGTTCCGTGGCAAATGGGCTCTCGCGGCTAAATCGACCGTGAGAGGGAGGAAAGGAGAGGGAGGCAAGTCCCACCTGGTAGAAAGCCAGCTGTTGACTGAGATAATAGGATGCACTGGACCAAAACTTAGCGAGCTCTGGAAAACAAAAGAAGAGACATGTCATGCTCCCAGGAGGCCACCTCAAAACAGTTCAGCACCCTGAATTCCTGCCAAAGGAGTGATGCGTTTCTGAGACAAGCAGTTCAGTTCCACTGGCGGCTCCTGCTTGGAGATCCCTGGGAAGGCAGGGGCCAGGTCGGGAACAGAACCCAGGAGTCACGCCTGCCCAAGCGCTCCTTCGGCCCCTTGGGTGCTAAGGTAGCTGCCTTCTTGCAGCAACCTGCCCTGCTCAGCCATGCCCGCCTTCCTCCTTCAGGGCTTCCACACCTGTTTTCAGACATGTCACTGGGCCCGACAGCACGTGTGAAATTGGGCCTGAGGGCCTTACCAGAATTTCTGAGCTTCTCAGCAGTTGGAGGCGAGCGAGGTCCCGAGAAGAGGGATTTTGCCATCTTGCTTCCCCCCTTGCTGCAGGTCAACAACTGTAGCAGGTGGGCAGCCTTCCAGCAAAACAACCCTCCTCCTTGGCCCTTCACCCCTGCCCCTAGTTCTGCTTCTCTCTGCCTACTCCTCCTCACGGCACAGCAGCTCCTCCAGAGCACAGCAGCGGCGAGATCAGCTCCTCGGCAAGCACCTGGAGTCTCTCCGGCCTCTCTGGGAGATGTGGGGAGGACACGTGGGGTCGTTGAGCTTAAAGGGGGCGGTCACCGCTGTGATGCAGGGCTATGCCATTATGACCTTAGAACATGTCACAGAGGGACTGCACACGCCCTGCCACTGGGCCTGTCAGAGGTGCCCCAGTGGTGGCCTGTGGGAGTGGAGCCCTGCGGCTTCCGCACGTCGGATCAAAGCTACCCAGACAGCTCTGGCGCAAGGACACAGGGAGGGCATTGTGCGGCGCTGACTCTCATTATGGCAATGGGTTGTGTGCTTTGCGACCCGTGGGCTAAACACAGCCCTGCGAAGAGCCAAGACTGTGCAGTCTTGCTTTCCCCTTACTAAAGGAGTTGGTGACTAGGTTTCAAGATTGCTGAAAAAAGGGTTTAGTAAAAAGTATACAAGCGAAAATTATCCGTGTTAGTTCTATCCATCAGCTTCATTATATATTTTGTATGTGGCCCAAGACAATTCCTCTTCCTTCATTCAGGGTGGCCCAGGCAGGCCAAAAGGTTGGACCCTCTTGCGGTATGTATTAGAAAAGCCTTTGGTTGCTTGCCTGACTCATTAGAAGACACAGGGTTTTGTAATTACAGCATTTATTTTTACAAAAGCGGAAGTGGTGACATCACAGTAAATGGTCTTGCCATTCTTTGTAAACACACAAGGAGCAGTGACAAGGAACGCATCTTTAAACACAGCCGATGCGTCAATTTCACATCCAGTATGAAATGGAGAGACACTATGCTAAATGGACAGCCAGAGAAGCGAGCTCCCTTTGTGCACAGCTGAGACTTCACCATGACACACACAGGTCTCAAGGAGTAACTGCTTTCTGCAAACCGCCTGACACATTTTACCTCTGTTGTTAGCTGCTCACACACTCGGGAAAGTTAACCATCAGAAATACCCCGGGTGCCTACCTCCAAGCTCTTTTTCTTCTCCAAGCTCTCTAATTCGTTTAACGAGGGCCATTAAAATGGAAATCAAACTGATAATCCCGTATTAAAAATTGATACATTTTTGAGGGTTGCAAAGCTGAGGAATCGTAATCGTTAATGGATTCGTAATCCATTAACGATCCATTAATCGTTCAAAGGAATCGTAATCGGTAATGAAAAGCGGCCTTGATGAGAAGCTATTCTCTGGGCAGTTTTCCAGAGTTGCTCCTCGGATGCACTAGAATCCTTCCCCTTCAATGTCACTGTTAATGTCTTAATTCCTGAAGGAAAATGACATCACATGTTTGTTTCCTACATAGAGCACATCTGACCTTCCATGGACTGAAAGGAAGCTTTCATTTCTAAACGTAGCTTATTCGTACAAAGGTACTGTAGAAATCCATATTCTCTCAGGAAGTAAAATACACGCCTGTAGGCATCTACATTGCACACACCTTCAACCATTAGGTATTCAACTGAATGCTCACGTGTTATACCATGGGCACAGGTGGTCTTAAGATGTGTGACAAACCTAACGGCTTCAAAATGCTGTTAACTTACTAAGTGGGCTATCAAACGTCCAGCAGTGCTACATCAAGTGTAGCTTCTGGTTGATGTGAAGATATTTCATGTTAGCCCACAACAGGACTGAACCGTACTAGAAAAATACTACACACGGTGTAAGCTGTAATGAAACCACCTAGCAGGCACCTCAGTTGAGAAAGTATGGAGATGCTTCGTAAAACAGAAGCGCGTTTGTTAAAATAACTTTTGGTAGTCTTCTGTTTCGAGACTGTTTCTGAATTGTAGAAATGAATAATCCCAGCTCAAAGAGAAAGATATGTATTAGTAGCAACAAGAAACGGCATGCCTCTTCTGGAGGGAATCCCCATTTGAATCATTTTTATATGGCTCTCATGGAGCCATCTGTAACCCCAAAGTCTACCAGTAATCCAATGGAAGTACCCCATTTATGCAATTTTTCTAAGAAGGCAAAAGTCAAAGCCTGAAAAACCTAAGTTAGCCATAAGATTGAAGTCAAATTAAACATTCTCCAAATTGACCATTTGTGGCCATTTTAATTTTGTATGAAAGATACCTAGGAAACTTTAAGACAACGTTCAAACTAAACAGTTCTCCTGAGAACCAGCTTCATTTACTCTCTGGTTAGGCTTAGGGAGTAAAAGGACAGGTTTTAAAAAGTAATCTGAAGATGCAGTAATAAGAATCTGGCAAGAAGTTAAAGACTGTTTTCCTAATGTTCTCAGGAACTACTTTGTTCACTGGAAGGCTAGTCTACAGAGATATTCTGCACCACAAGTCCAGAACAAAGGCCCCACTCAACTGGGGTTTTCCTTCCAAGAACTGTATACCTCACATAGTCCTGGAAGAAGAAAACTTTTGGCATTAGTTTTGTATTAAATACACGTGACTTAGTCCAGCTGCCGCTGAGCCAGAAATGTTTGTCCCTGCCCATGAAGCCCAGCAATGCAGAAATGAGAACAACATTTTAGAAATGAGAACCAGAGCTCACAAATTCATTAGCTCATTGTCACTGAGTTATCTAGATCAATCTACATTAATCTATGCCCGTGACAGGGGGGCAGTAGGCCCGTGGGCCCCCTGGCTCTCAAAAAATGGGAAGGGAAAAAGGAAAGGGTAGCAGAACGGGAGCTGGGCTCAGAGAGGGAAAAAGAACGGAGCAGCAGCAACGATCTAAGGAGGAAAACTTATTTTACTATGATATCGGAATGCAAGATAACACAATATAATACAATCTAATTGAAATTAAGGGTAATAAATCAAATAAAATAAGGGAGAGAAAGTTTCCAAAACCGAAAGGCCTACGTGAATGAAGGTGCACAGCTTGGAAGCACACCCACCCTTCTGCCTGAGTGTGAGAGAGAGTCAGATCCTGTGACTTTCGTGCTGTATCGCCCTTCTCTGACCATGAGATCCTCTGGGATAGGTAGTTCTTCTTCTCTTTTGAGAAGCAGGTATCTAGAAGGTTGTCAATCCACAGAACTGGAGTATTAACCCTTTAATTACCTGTGCTGTACATGATGATATGATGTGGAATACCAATAGCAAAATTACAAAATCATGACACATCTTCTGAAACTGGTGTCTCATTCGAGTCTTAGCCATGCTATTTAACAAAACTCACTCCAGAGGACCATTTCACTTAAATTCAAAGGATCACTTTGCACATACATGAGTTACCGCCATAACCCAAGTATCACAGACTCAAACTGAATCTTCCTTCTCTCCTGCATGGGAATAAGCAAAGCAAAGCTATGCATGGTGAGAAGTGGAAGTAATGACACAGTGGCTTGCCCAAAGCCTTGTGTGGTGTCCAAAGCGGACCTCAAAGATAGAGGACTCTTCAGTTTCACATTAGAACTGTAGACATTCTGCAGGGTTTGTCGTGTGACACGGACTTCTGCCTCCCCTCAACTCCTTCTCCTGGCGGGGAAAAATCGGTGGAGAAGTGCAAGCGGCTTAACTAGGGTAAGGAGAAAAGTAATTTACTAAAAATGGTAAAGGGATGTGAGATAATACAACATAAAAGGAATTAAGAGCAATAACTCAAACAAATGGGAGAGGGAAAATCTCTGACCCGTTCTGCTGTCTTGGCTGCCTGAGCAGACAAGGTAATCCTCACACTGTAAGCGTTGCTTTTTATCTTCCTCCCAGAACAAGGGACCACAAAGCACTCTGGGAATCTTAGTCTGGAATGATAGTCTTATCACTCTGGAATGAGAAGAGTGGGAGGATGCACGAGGAAACCCGGCCTGCAGGCACGCCTGGTCTGCAGAGGAGTGGTTCCATGAAACAGAGTGGGTGCTCTGCACCCTTATACAGTAGAGCAGTGCCAGCCAGGTTGTTTTAAAGCTTTAAGACATTTATCAGATGGTGAAACAGGTTGGGGGGGGGGAGGTTGTGTGGCTGAGTGCAGTTTGCTCTGTGCAAGATTAAGAGGTTAATGGCACAGCTACAAATGGGGCCCCAACCACATTCAACTGACCTTTCTTTGGAAGGAAAAGGAAATAAATCAAGGAGAGCCTCTTTGGTGTTATGAACAAACCAGGAAAGCAGATTTAAGGAAAAACAACATCATCTGAAGACAGCTGGGCTCACAGACAGCACAGCTCACAGCCAACACCACACATCTATGCAACAAGTTACAATAGCTCTCATATCCGTGCTCGTAAGCGCGCTCTCCTGCTTGTGGGACGCCCGTCATTGCAATCGCAAATAAAATCTGCTTTATCAGAGATACCGTCCTGACAAAATTATTTGGATATTTCCAACATGGTGAATGCCCAAACCACTGCTGGAAGTGCAGTAGTCACATTATGGCCAGCGCTGAGATGGCTGCTGTTCTTCCCAATTTCTTTCATTACAACCCCTGTTTCTATATACTTTCCAAGCTCCCTCAATGAATTTGTCCAGGTCCCTTACTTCAGTTCCTTTAATCCGTGTATTACTGGGATAAAATAAAGACATTCTTGCTCTGAAAAAAACCTTTGGGGGTGTAAAGAAGTTTGGCAGACATGGAGGGAGAAAACCGAAAGATTGTAACTATTTGTGCCAGACAAAACCTCTTGACATAATCACGAGACATCCAGCTTGTACACCTGGCATGGGTGGGAGCAGATGCTATAAAGACCACTGGCAATTCCCACCAAACCTGAGGTGGCTTAGTGGAGTTGAGTGGCAAGGAACCATGCGTTCATGCGTGACAAAGGAGCAGGCAGCACACAGTCAAATGACAGAAGAGTCCATCAATTATACATGGAACCTGCTCTATGTTGTCCCAGCCAGGAACAGACGAGGGAGACGATCCGCACAGAAGGAGGTGAGCACCAACATCGAGCTGCATCTTGCACAGGATTGGTTCCACAGCAAGCTGGGAGAAGGGCGTGTTGGGTGGCACATGGCTGAGTGGCTGTTGACAGAGTACTGCACCGAAATGGGGGACCCTGATGGCTCTTTCCTTGTCAGGGAGAGTGGAACATTTGTTGGGGACTATGTTCTGTCCCTCTGGTGTAATGAAAAGGTGCAACACTGCTGCATCCATTGGTGGCAGGATGCCAGTATCTCCAGGTTCTTCCTGACTGACAACTGGGTGTTTGACAGCCTCTTCAACTTCATCACCCGCTACAGGGAGACGCTGCCGGGGTACAACAAACTTGAGATGAGGTTGACAGAGGCAGTGCCTCGGTCCAACACCCACAGCAACATAGACTGAGTGCTGCGGGATGGCATAAGAGGCATGAGCCCAGCTCCAGTGCCAACTACTTCAAGGTGGAAGATCCAGCACTGCCACACATAGCAATAGTCATGTTTAATAAGGCACTTGACCAAGTGTATATTGTTCAAGTTCATCTCATGCAATAGAAGTTTTTTGGGTTTTTTTGCACTAACAACAGAGTCTGTGTCCAATTGCCACAGTTAAGTCTTACTCTTATTTGTCTTCCTCAACCTGTATGAGGACATTTGGACAGGATTTCAAAAGGACATAGAAGGGTTTTACCAGTATTCCATAGTTGTAGGTGGCATCACATCGTCATCCCTAGCGTAATTTTCTCCACCTTTAACTGTCATTGTATCTGTTACCAAATCCAGTGTTGCTTTTTGCACTAACTGCTTTTCTTTTCCATGAGGGTGGAACCCTCCTGGACCCTGCCAGGCCTCCTTTTTTCAGCTCTTCATGAGGAGATCTCTGGGTCCTAGAGCCCTGCTCTCAGCTCCTTCCCTCCTAAGGCTTCCCGTGCTAACACTGGGATATCAAGTTTCCTAGATCTCTGCAGATAAAGGCTATTCTCTCTTCCAGCGTCCTGGTTTTGTCCCTCAAGTAACACTTGGTTCACATTCTGATTACAAGCTGCATGAGGAGGAGCAGTGCAGGGGATGTGTTCTCTTGCCGGCACTTATCTGCTTTGGCTAGAGCAAATCACAAACTTTAATATTTTTACTCAATGTTCTTCCTTAACCTTTTTGTTGTTGTTTGTTTGTTTTTCACAAGTTCACTATTCGGACCCTCAATTACACTTCCATGTACCGTTAACTGGAATTCCACTTCCATATAGCATTAACGTTTACACATCCATATAGCATTAACATTTACATTACTGTATACTGTTAACAATTCCACTTCCGTGTACCATTAACAACTACATTTCTGTATATCATTAACAATTACATTACTACATACCATTTACATTTACACTTTCACATACCATAAACATTTAAAAATCACAAAGAGATTGGCAATAACCAGTACAGTTTACCCTAAGGATTCTTCCTCTCCTCCAAGTTATCAGTGGGAATGGGCCTTCCCATTAACCTGATTCCAGATTCTTTACCAGTATCATAGTTTTCCCATGAATATTCACTCTTTCCTCGTTAACTGAAACGAAATGAGGGCTATCCGTGGTCCTTCGTATTCACATCCTCGATTTTAAAAGTTCAATATGTAAGCAGTTTTAGCAAGCCTTCCTGCTGGAAGTGCCTTCTCCATTCCCTCTTTTTGCTTAAGTAGCATAGTTTTAACGATGCTATGGGTATGCTCAACTATGGCTTGCCTTGTAAGCAAGTATGGTATGTCTGTGAGATGTTTAATTTCTCATGACTGTAAAAAGTGTAATATTTTCTAGGATATATATCCCGAGCCATTATCTGTATGCTTTACAGAGAGGATGGAAAAAGCAAACTTAGGAGCATCGTGGGGGTCCAGAGAGATGGTGAAAAAACAGCCTTTAAGTCAATAGTGCTAAAATTCCTGAAACGTCAGAATTCTGTGTGGGGGTCCCCGTTGATCCAAACCCCGCAGCACCCCTTTCCATGGGCACAGACAGCACCGGCTGTGCCTGAGAATAAATCAACTGAGCAGTACAACTGCCTGCCAATACTTCACATGGGGGCATGGGTGTAACTGTGCGTCGCAAGTCCAGCAGGACGCTATACGATAAAGCTTCCCTCTTGATCTGGGGCTACGATCAGTAAAAACCCCATCCGACCCCCATCCGATGGTGGTAGCGGGGGAGCGGACGGCACTGCCGATCTGTAAAGCGACCAGCCGCTCCCTTGCCCTCAGGCAAACCAGGGCTATCAGATTGCGATCTTAAGTGGCTCTTTAGGGCTTCAAAAATCTTTCTCCAAGTCTGGAGCAACCCGAACGCTGTCTTATCACCCTTAGTAGCAGCGTCCCATAGCCTCACCCCGATCCGGTCCCATACTTCAGGATCATAAATTGTCTGATTTGTGATCGAGGGGGTCACTCTCGGTAGCCCATGCAAGCATTTGCTACAAAATGGCAGAGGGCCCCATTTTTTAAGAACTATTTGAAAAGCAACTAGGACATTCTTTTGTCCCGAGGTCATATTATGACGCAGTCGCTTATCTTCGTCCAGCGAAAGGCAATCAGAGCGGTTGGGGATGACGAATCCTCAGGTTGCAGCGTTTCTCTCAACACACTCACGTTTGTCTCAACGTGCTCCAGACCGGTC
Source organism: Gallus gallus (assembly GCF_016699485.2). Lineage (NCBI taxonomy): Eukaryota > Metazoa > Chordata > Aves > Galliformes > Phasianidae > Gallus > Gallus gallus. The sequence continues at coordinate 55,795,350 of NC_052533.1, read as the reverse complement.
AGTCTTCAAGTCAGGTTAAGTTTCAGGTCTCTGTTCGTTCTTGACCCTATTCGTTCGTGTCCCTTTTCGCTCTCTTTCTCGAGTCCCTGTTCGTTCTGGTCCCTGTTCGGGCGCCAATTGTTGCAAGAGGGCGTCACGCTCCCTTGCGGGTGTGGCAGAAGACCTGCGCACTCCTTCGCTGGTATAGAACAAAAGCGCTTTATTGTAGGCGCTTAGAGCCTTATATACCCCCACAGCACAACAGTTTTCCCGCGCAACCAAGACTGGTTACATGTGAGGGCTGGGCGCCTCGTGGGGGTTTACGTCTGGCCCAAGTTATTGTTGAGCTTTACCACTCATTAGCGATACAACGACCTTCTTTATCCCACAGACCACCTGACACGTTTTACCTCTGTTTTTATCTGCTTGCACACTCGGGAAAATTAGCCGTTGGAAATACCCCAGATGCCTACCTCCAAGTTCTTCTTCTCCTCTAAACTAATTTGTTTAATGAGGCCCACTAAACGGAAATCAAACTGATAATCCAGTAATAAAAACTGATAAATTTTTGAGAGTTGCAAAGCTGAGAACTGGAGATTAACACTGTAATCAGATCAGTAATACTTTTGAACTTAGTTCTATATTATATACGTTTTACTTAGTCCAGCTACTGCAGAACCAGAAATGTTTGTCACTACTAATGAATCCTAACAGCACATGATTTTAGAAATTGGAACCAGTGTTCAGGAATGCACTAGCTTATCTTCTGAAACTCTGATTGTAACCAGCTTATTTAAGAAAACTTACTCCAAAGGATGGTTTCACTCAAAACACCTTTGCACATATGCAAAGACATGGCTCTGAGGCTGCTGTTGTTGGCACAATTTTGTGTTTTTCCATTGCAGGATGGTCTGTATACCCTAATGGGATGCACCTTTCTCAGAGGGCTTAAAATATTTTTGCACAGGTGTTGGCAGAGCTAATTGATAGAGCTCTAAACTAGATTTGAATGGAAAAGTGGCTAAAACCAATCTGACCAGGTATAACCCAAAGGATAGCACACCAACATTTTAGAGACTGCATGCTAATGAGATCCTTGAGTATTCTCCATGACATGCTGAGTATTATGAAGCACATTTGTACACCAATGCACCAATGCATACTTGTATACCAGTGTAAGCAGCATAAGGAACAAGCAAGAGGAGCTACATGTCTTGGCTCAGAACCAGAGACATGCCATCCTTGGTATAATTAAAACCTGGTTGGAAGAGTTTCGTGACTGGTGCGTCACAATGGACTGACATTTCCAGGCTCTTCAGAACAGATAGGCAAAGCAGGCAAAACAGAGAAGTGATGGTGTATATAAGAGGACAGGGCTGTATGAAGCTTGCATTTGGTGATGACGCTGTTGAGACTTCTGGCTTAGGAAACAGGAACAAGCAAATAGAGTGGCTGTCATTACAGGAGTCTACTTTTGGCCACCCAACCAGGATGACGAGACTGATTCATTTGTTTTAAAGGAACTAAGATATACCTCTAGATCAGCTGCCCACATCAATATGGATGGCTTCAGCTTATCAGATGTTAACTAACTGGGAATATGAGACCGCTGACACAAACAAGTCCTGATGATTCTTCAAACACCTTGATGATAACTTTTTTTATACAGGAAGTAAGGGAGATGACTAGATAAGATTTGTTACTTGTAAACAGAGAGGGTCTCATGGGTGAATCAGCACTGGTGGCCATCTTGGCCATAGTGATCGTGAACTAGTCAAATTCAAAATCTTGGATGATAAGAGGAAAACTGCCAGCAAAAATTCATCTCTGGATAGGCGGAGAGTAGATTTCAGGCTACTCAGGGAACTAGTTAGCAAAATTCCCTGGGAAACTGCTTTTGAAAGTATTGGAGTCCATCAGAGATGGTCACTTTTTAAGCACCACCTCTTTTTTAAGAGCATGGGGATAAGCAATTGCAAAATATCAGAAGTCATGCAGGTGAGGCAGAAGATGAGCACCTGAAAGACAGGAAAAAGTAGCCCAAATAGGATTGACATCAATATTGCCACCTGACCTGACAGCTGTTAAGCGTGCTTGGGCTCAGAAAGTCCCACCAGGTGAACATCTCCCTTCTTGATCCATAGATATTGCCCGATCTTCCCAATATTTGCTGGTAAAGTAATGGTAAGCAAGTACCTTGAGCAGTTTGTGTAAAACTCTCAAATATATTAAAAGAAAATTGAACACTAGTGCCCTGCAGAAATTTTTAGCCAGTATTACAGTATTCTATTTTAATGTCAAAACACTCAAGAAAACAGACTTTTTTGAAATCACTGTGGTCCTAAGGTTTTCTACTGTAAGAGGTGCTCTGCTGCTCTGCTTCATTTACATGTTTAATTCAAGTGAAGCCAGCCACTGAAAAAATATCTCTGATTTTCCTGAGGAAGTCCCTTGAAAATGAAAGTAAAACCCAAGGTATTTCTTTCTTTTATGCAGACAGAAATTATGTGTTTTTTTTTTTCTTGATCAGGCATGAAACAATGGTAGTTCTACCACTGAAATCACATGGGTGAGAGCACAGCCTAAAGTGGAATTAGTGATCAGTGCCAACTTTCAGCCAAAGGGTTCTTTTATGGTTGTTTTTTTTTTTTTTCCCCCATAGGAGCAAACAATAAAATTAGGAGGAAAAAAAATCAGTAAAATATTTGTCACCTTTATAAAACTGTGAAAACTTTCCATTATTCTGGAATGCAGTCAGGCTTTTTGAAGGGGTTGTAAAATGCATATTTAGCACAGTAACTGTAGACAAAGAGCTATATATTCACAAGCAAATAGTGAAACAAATAACAAGACGACAGTGTGTTGCTGTAGGGAATTCCTGTATTTTCAGCCCTTGAGCAGCACCCTGCTCTCTCCTCACCACCAGCTCTTTACAAAATTCCCATTGAAAACTAAAGGCAACTATAAATAGCCTATTTTTTTTTTAACAGCTGTCTATTCACAGACTTCCTGGAAACCACAAACAAGTGGTCAGTGATTTCTGAAGAAAAATAAACTAACTCTTTTAACTTTTTAATTTGAGTGCTGAAGTCCTAATTTAAAAACACATATCTAAGCAACTATTACATTGCTAACTTCTGACAGCCTCAGGAGAGGGCACTACAGTTAAAAAGTCACTAGTGTCATTTCAGGGCAGGAGGCTGGAAAAATAAAGAATTGAAAAATTAACCTGTATCACAAAGTTCATGATGAACCTGTGCAATTTACTTTCAGGAGTTAGATTAGTTCCAGCATTTTTCTAAAATACTTAGACACAGTAATTTGTGATTGTGGGTCAGGACAGGAGATTTATACGCCAAACAGTTTACGGCCTGAAACTCAGTTATTAATAAGAAATATCAGCATGTTATAAGCCTGGTGACAGTGACCTTACAGCCTGTGAGGGACAGAACTTGTTCATACTTCCTTATATGAAGACTAGGGTGTTTTTGTTGTTGTTGCTGTTTGTTTGTTTGTTTTGTATGTTTGTTTTGCTTGGTTGTCGTTGGGTTTGGGGTTGTTTTTTTTTCTCTGAGTTTTCTTTTTTGTTGTTGTTTTCTTACATAATTGATAATATACTTAAAAGAGCCGTTTTCTTGTCCTAAATTGTTTACCCCCCTATCATTAGCTCTCTTGACATTGTTGTCATGAAACAGCATGAAAGCGATGATTCTTTAAAATATTTGGAAAAAATTATTTGTATTTCTTTTGATGCCATGTATCGTTCTTCTTTGTGCAGATCATGAAGGGAGAGGAGCTGCCTGGGCTTTTGGTAAATGAAATTGGAGGAATGCATGGGATACTGCATGACCATGTGGAGTTCCTGAAGAAGCATTTCTGCCTCATCACTATGAAGGAATTTCTTGAAAACAAAAAGAATATGAGTAAAAAGGTCCAAGCAGTCTATCTGTGGTGGCACAAACCAGTCATTGACAAAGACCTCCTCCAGAGCCTGCCAAACTTGAAAGTGATTGCAAATTCAGGAGTAGGAATGGATCATCTGGATCTGAAACTTGTAGCTAGCTTTGGTGTGAAAATGGCTAATGCTCCATGTGCTGTTTCCAGTAGCACAGCAGATACTGGGATGGCTTTGCTGCTGGCATCTGCTAGAAGACTAGTAGAAGGTAATATCTCATTAGTTTTTTGTGTATCTTCTAGAAATGATACGATTTACATGCCATTAGTTTGACTTTTTCTGGAGATATCCATAGTGAATTAAAATATGAATGGTTAACTATGTTAGGCTGGAAAATTGAATATTTTGTATTTTGATATATTCTACATATAATCAACATCAAAATTGTTGCACCTTACACAAACGCTCGTATTTCAACCAGGTATAAATAAAATCATAAGAGTTTATTTTTCACAGTTCACCGGCACAGGTTGAAAATATTTGAGCAACACATTACATTCAAATAAAACAGTGCTTTATGGACAGAGCTTGGTCTTAGAAGCTGGAACTGAAGAATTTAAGGTGCATCAACAATGAACAAGGCAGGCTGCTCCACTTTCTGTTAGTAGCACCCCTTCTAGTTTCTTCCAAATTTTTCAATTTTTTTCTTGCTGCTTCCCCAGATTAACCCATCCTTGGTTTGATTAGAATGCCTCCAGCTTCAGGAAAAGATTATTCAAATTTATCCAACAAAATTTACTTGCCATTCATTTGCTACCTGTACCAGAGGACTCATAGAAACTCAAAGGGGAGAGACTACCCTGTGGTGGCATTTCTAATAGCTGTCCTCTGGCATGACCTGAGGCATTTTTTTTGTTATTTTCACAATATTCTGCTTGTGTTTAAAAAGAGCTGGCAATATCAGAAGACACAAACATCAGAAACCTCTCTCCTTGCTAGCTGGCTAATAATCTCTGTCTCACTGTGCATACAAGTTTATTTTCTGTTTGCGTGGCTACCCAAAATTTGGCAGGTTTAACACATAATATATGGAAATAACTGAGTAGTGATTTTTAAAGAAGTCATGCTTCCTTTTCAAAGAAGAGTGGCAGAGATTAACAGGAAACCTATTCTTATTCTAAATAGCAACACCAACATCTTGTGGTACCCTAAATGTGGTTTTTCCAACCTCTACTGGCAGTAATGATTTTGATTATTGATGAAGAAGAGATCAATATTCTTATGAGTCTCGTTTGTTAAAATGATTTTTAGGGGAGATTTATTAAAAGGCTTTTTATAGGATGGTAAGGATAAATGGGAAATGTCACACATGGCAGGGAAATTAGGAAATCACCTAGGATATTACAGAAAAGTCTGCTGTTTAGAACTGTGTGTTTGTACTTGTTAAACGTGTGTGTTGTAGCTTTGAGCGTGGATTCTTTTGCCATGTTCATCTGTGTTGGACCTCATTCATTCGTCATCCTGGATATTTATTTTTGTAGGCTATCATGTTGCTGTTTCCCCGGGTATGGAGTACTGCGAAGCTGATTTTCTTGGAGTTGAAGTTACTGGAGCTACTCTGGGGATCATTGGCATGGGCAGCATTGGGTATAAGATTGCTCTGAGAGCCAAAGCATTTGAAATGAAGATTTTGTATCACAACAGAACACGGAGGTAAAGACCCTAATTACATCAGAAACTGCCTATTAGATAGTCAGTATTTCCTTTCCAAGAAATTATGTAATTATATCAGGAATACAGAGAGAAATGTTAGAAAAAATACTGGACCAATCCCTCCTTCTGCAGGATTTAGAAAGAAGTCCTTCAGACTTTCTTTATATACCACGGAGAAAAGAAAATAAAGCACAATCTTTATTTATTTATTTATTTATTTATTTGATGGTCTTCAGTATCTCCTTCTGTTTAGTATTTTTTAGTCTTTAACGTATATCTAAGAGTGCTGTCATGAAATAGCAATGCACGTTGCAACAGAAGTGAAAAAAATGGATTGTTTTAAAGTCCATTTACACTTCTGCCCTGTGTGCTGAAGCAAGATGCACTCTGCATGTTGCTAAACTGGCTGTAATTCTAATCCATTCCTTACTCAATCACTGTGTGTTGGCCTCGACACTGAACAAAACCAACGAAATGCATGCATTAGAGACACATGGTCCAAAGTGACACTGAGCTTATTTTCCTAGTGTGATTTCTTTCTTTATTTCTAGATTAGACATAATTCAAAGTCATTCTCTTGCAATCAGGAGCAAAAAATTGCACATACAGTCTCTTGTCATTGCTTCTTTAGTTCTGAAAGTCCAGGCAAGAAAACAGAAATGGCAACTATCCTTTTTTCACTGTGAAATATTCAAACTAGAAATCTCACTTCAATTTGGTATCTTTTGGTGCTGTTACATGCTTTATTACTTAGAGAGTCCCAAGAACCCACACTTAGAAAGTCCTGGAGTAGCCAGGAACCATCCTAAATAACCAAAGAACTGCCTTGCTGATTCCATTCATTGCAAAATGACAAGTTTGCTGGATTGTATCAGTGGGATGAGCATTCTCAGAGGTCCCATGGATGAATTCTGGCAAATTTGACTACTCCAATTTGAGTGATTACTGTATCCTTTCTCACAGAGATCCTGGAGAATGGACTGTGTCCACTCCTGTGCTTAGCTTCAGTCCACTTGCAGACTTTAAAATAAGCCAATGGACCCTGCACTGCAGAAGCTGAGAGGCCGGCAGGGCTTGCTGCCTTCCGGAGGCAGGGCCCACACAGCCTGTTGACACTAAACACATCCTAATCTTCCACCTGTTTGCTGCATTAATGGAATACTTACGTTTGTATACCAGTGGCATCATGGTAGACGATATTTTCATGACTGATGCTCTGAAATGCAGTGTGATCCTTTGTTTCCCCATCAGGAAAGAGCAGGAAGAGCAAGCTGTTGGTGCCCTTTACTGTGAAAAGATAGATGATTTGCTCTGCCAGGCAGATTTCGTGATGGTGGTGGTGAGCCTGACACCTCAGACACACAAGCTGATTGGGAAAAGAGAGATGGAACTGATGAAACCCACAGCTACTCTCATTAACATAAGCCGAGGTACTATTTGGAAAAGTTTGCTGGTCTGACTACCAAATATGAGCCAGCTCGTTTTGTGGAGCTGGTGCATGTGCTGAAAACAGAGCAGGCATGGCAAAAATTCCTCGCTCTCCCTTTCCACCCTCCTTCCTCTCTCAGACTATTACCTGCAAATAGTGCTCAGAGTTACTTTTATTCCAACCTAGGTGCAGTGGTGGACCAAGAGGCGTTGGTGATAGCTCTGCGCAGTGGTGTTATCAGGGCTGCAGCTTTGGATGTCACCTACCCAGAGCCACTGCCCAGGTCACCATCTCATTTGTTCTTATTCCTCAGAAACACTGTGTGAGGCCTGTCAGGCACTCAGCCACTAGGGTCTGGAGATGCATCTCCTACTGCTCCTAGGCTGCATGTTTGTGTAAAATGGCTGTGAATAAGGGATGCAGCCCACATGTTGGAACTGATAACAGGCTGAAGGGATGCATGGGCACCAGGAAACAGCACAAGGGACCCTGTGCATGAGGGGAGTATTAAAGCACTCCACAAAATCACCCTCTGAAGATGCAGAAGTGCTTTACTCACTGTTTTATCTAAAGGTACAACATATTGAATGTGTGGAAGCTGATTGAATCACCCCTTCTTAGACCTGCTGCATTGTCCCAAATTTTCCCTCTCCACAGGCTTGTTTCTCCAGTACAAAGCTGAAGTGCTGCACACCTCCTGGGCCCAGAGGCTACGGGCACATTTGCCAGAATGGTTCCTTGGGGAGATAACTGCAGTGGCTGGCTTTTGGGATTTGGGGACCTAGGGGCCCAGGACATTGCTGTCCATTACCTGAGCTGCATAACTACAGCCTACAGCATTGTGTAGTGTTAATATGCTGGGAGTGCTTAATCCTCTATTCTGATGTAGTACAAATTGCTTCTTGTGGCAAAAATCTGTTTCTGGTTTTGGGCAAAAAAGCACAGTGTAAATACTTAACACATCCTTTTAACATCCAGAATTATTTGAACATAGGCGATCAGTCTACAGACGTAAGTGGGATTTGTAAAGTTATATTAAATTATCTTTATAGTTAAATACAGTGTGAAAGCCTAAACAAGACTCTTCTTCATTTGGATAAATGACAGTGTTTTAACTAACTTTTTTTTTTTCCCCTTCTAGAGATCATCCATTATTAAAATTGAAGAATGTAATTATAACACCTCACCTTGGCATTAAAACAGACAAGGCTACCCGCATGATAACAGAGGAAGCAGTTGAAAACATATTAGCAGCTCTTGCTGGTCTTCCCATGCCTAGTGAAGTGCACCCTAGCTGAAGAACAAAAGGAGCTCTACGTATTTTTTCTTTTTCTTTCCCCAATCAGCTCTAAATACTTTTCTTCTTTTTTTTTCCCCCCATTAAGAGACACCTGTTCAGAATGGGCAGGGAGAACTCTGGCCGAGTCTCACATGTAATGAGACCTTTACAATTTTTTATTTCCTTCTGGAGGAACAAACTACTCTTCACTTTCAGCTATGGATAAATGCATGCAAGCTTTAAGAGGCTCTGGGAGAAATAACTTCTGATTGTCTACTTATTTGCAGTTTTTGAAAGGCTCCCTAGAAATGATGTTTTAATTTGCTTACTGGTGAGAGAAACAGGACTTCACAAGATGTAACAGATCACTTCATAGTTATTTTTATTTAGTTATATTTTATTAAAAATATTTTTGAATGTGAGCTTTCCTGGGTGATAGATCCTCTCTGTTACCAATACCAATCATTTTAAAGGTGCTACCACGTAGTCATGAGACAACAAAAAATCTCTTAACATTCTGTACTATTCTTAGAAAACTTTGGAAATAGTATGCCAGACTAAGGGAAAGAGTTAATACAAAGGGGAAAATAGCAATTTTACATCAGTATTTAAAAAAATGTATAGGAGTCCTAAAGAAAATGTCTGTTTAGATTACATAGTTCATTCATATTGTATTGGATATCAAAACAAACAATGCAAGCTACCTGCTAGACCTTCCATATGGAAGTCTCCTTTTAAAGTAGCACCTGAGACCTGAAATGCTGAGGCAAAAATCAGTTTTCAGAAACATACTCAGAATCATTTATTCAAAGCAGATGATCTGAGCTGACAGTTTGAAGTACTAGTTGCAGACAACAGCACTAATGAAAAAGACTCCAAGATGGACATGTTGCCATGTTTGTAATACCAAACTTATTTGAAGTCTACCTTTAATATTTTCAACTTAGCACAAAATATTCAGAAGAATGCTTGTAGGACTCCAGCACCATTCTGTAACTCAGAAGGAACACAAAAAATATTTTTGAAAAAACAAACACCATTAAAAGCCCAAGTCAATCAGATGCCCTTTGTGTCATTGCTTCTGCAAGAATATATTTGAAGCAAGATACAACAGTGTGCATCAGTACTACGAAGATTAAAAATAGCACCTTGACAAATTGTTTTTAAGACTGCAATTATCATAGTAAAAAAGCAATATGCCATGGCTTCACCACACTAGAAACAGCATCTTTAATACAATTAATTATTTCAAATTCTGCAGGAAAACTGTCTCTTTGAATAGAAGAACCTCCCTAGAGAAAAGAGATTAGCCCCACTAACACTTATGTACACTCTGTTGTCTTAAAATACAAATAAACTACCAATACACAACTCAGAATGGCACTGCTATGTATTCTACTATTTAGTATGGTTTTATGATCAGTATGATTATTCATTAGTAAAATTTATAGCAAAAATGCCCATAAGTGCAGCTCGGATTTTGTCTGTAGTCATATAAATCTTTATAAATCTTCACAGAGTCATTTCCATCTCCTCTTTCCTGCAGCAGGTTGTCACTTGTGCTTGCCAATAGACACTTCCTTCCACCAGCTTTAAGTACAAAGGTTGCTCTGAAAGTAATGCCTTCTGTTTTATTATGTTGGCCCACCACATCAGAGGCAGATGTTAGTGGTATTGGAGCATTCCTGCCAATATTCCATAATATTTTGTTGCCATGTGACAGATGGCAGCAGAGGGACAATCTGACAAAATTACGTCTGACATGGAAGTGTGTATGAAGCAAAGGAGGAATTGAATTCCTCCATGCAGAAAAAATGGCACCCATTGGCATTCATTGATGTTTACTTAATGTTTATGGAGACCAAACAATGAATGTTAGCATAAATAGGTTTTGGATTGACCTCTGTATAACAACTCCAGTGGCTTGGGGAAACAAATTACTGTAGCTTTTAAGGAGCAGCAATTTTGCTGACAAGAATTTAAAGACTGTCCCGTGTACCTTCTACAAGACTTCCTGTTCCCTGAGGTACAGGCACCGAGTATGTGTCTGATCATCACCAGTATTACCTTGACAAATATAAGTCTATCCTTTCACAATAAAAGGCTGAGTGATAAATTACAAAGCTGAAAACAAAGCTACCAGTATCTATAATAACAGATGGGAAAAACAAACAAACAAGCGAACATTTTTTAAATTAATATCCACAAACTAAACGGGCAAGAGTTTGTACGTACAAACTTTCCTCCAGATGTGAAACAGAAGCAGCAAACAGAATCGGTTACATCATTTCACAAGCACCTAAAACAACAGAATGCACTTGTCATTTGCTTGGTTTTACTTCCACTGCTGCAGATATTTAGGAGTCTGAGCTGATCTTCTAGAGAAGTGCTCCTTGCCAGTGCAGTGCTTCAGACAGAGTGCTGGGCAACTGTCAACTTGGAAGGATGGGTTTCATTCAAATACAACACCTACCTACTTGACACTGCCTTACAAATGGGAAATCATGACTTGAAGTACAGCTTCCTAAAAATGTCTTCAGGAAGCAACTACCTCTTATTTTCAAATTACACCACAAGAAGTATTTCCCCATTTCCTACCTTTCCTGAATCTAAATATTTATTGAATTGTATCAAATTAACTTACGTATAGTTAAGGAAATCTTTCTGTGCTGTTTCCCACCTCTTATTCTACTCAGATTGTACGTGGAAGACATAATACCTTCGGTTTTAAAATCTCTAAGAAAAGAATAAAAAAATGCAGTGGACAGTGTAATGCAAAATGGGATAGTTATTCTGTTAGTTCAGGCTTGTTTGGAACATTTGGACAGGCAAACTGTACGTGATCTAGCATAGATTACTGCTGCAATAGTCTAATGAGATGCAGGCCCTACCTAAAGCAGGCAGGCAGGTTAGTGATAGTGCTTCATGATGGCTTCCAATCAGTGGAATCAAATGCACATCAAATGTTCTTGTGGTGTAATTTGAAAATAAGAGGTAGTTGCTTCCTTGCGTTGGCCTTACCTGAAAAGCAAAATCATGAGAATACAGACCTCCTGGTTGTGGTTTTTGTGGGTCTGGGTGTGGGTACGTGTGTGTGGGGGTGTGTGTGGGTGTCTTTTTAATGTATTTATTTTTCCCTGTGAATCCTGGTCACATATAACACTACTTTAAACATGTAAGGAACATACATCCCTACCCAATTTCATGCTTAAACCAGGTTAAACATCCCAGCTAGGAAATGTATTACGTTATGCAAAAGTCTCTTAGGCTGATGCAATATTTCTAAACCTTACCTTAAGAAACAATTATTATGCAAGCACCTTATCAACACTGCAGACATCAGCTTGTCCTGCAGTATTATACAGAAACCGATGACAATAACATAATAATTAATGAAACTAGGAATTAAGTTGTACAATACTTCTTTCTTTGTAATCATAGAAATTACGAATTTCAGAGAACTTTGTTACAATGCCAGTATAATAGATCTCTTTCAACGATAATAAAATAATAGCATATAGCAATACTTCTGTTTCTAATACAGCTTAAGACAAGGTACCTAAAATATTACATGGGACTAGTGCAACACTCTCATCTGCAACAATCTGCACCTATCTCAAGCTGCTGTTTGTCTGCTGCCCGTACAATGATATTTGTGACATTCTGGCAATTCAAACAGCTCTTCAGTCATTCAGAATGTAAGTGGCTTCCTAAACCCTTCTGTCACATATTTTCCTATATTTAATATCAGCTCCTGAAACAAATTTGAAAATTTGCTGAAGTTACACAAAACAACTTTGAAGCTGTCTGATCCTCTCTGCATCTAGCCATGTAACCAAGCTCATTTTCTTGACATCTGATAATGTCCTCGATTCTTACGTAAAGAACAACATTGCTTTGAATATTTGATTGCTTATTCTTTGTCTAAATGTATCTTCATTCTGTTAACCCATATTTGTTGATTTGATGTGTAAGTGGGATAACTACTATATTGATCTTTGAAAGGTTTTGTTTGTTTGTTGGATTTTTTGACCTTCAGTAATAAAATTAGATAAAAAAATTAGTTGCTAGAATGTCTCTTGTCTTCTACTTTACAGTGACCCTTTAATCTCAGGCATTGTTACATAAGCAGTAAGTTAAAAGATCACCCATTATGTCTTATCAGCAAACTTACAAGAGGTTGATGTGAAACACGAAATGTGTAAGCAATAAGTGTTTATTGCTTTCTTTTAAAGAAAGGTCAAATAAACTGAACTTATACTAGGAATCCAGTTAATATGCGTTAACTCCATCTAGCTAGTTCATGAATTTTTGGTTTAAAGTCTAACCATGTGAATTTGAAATTCATGTCAATAAATGATACTCAAAAGTCATCAACATGACAAAAAAATATGCTTATGTATAATTCTGTATCACAACAGCCTATTACACTTTTTTTTTTTTTTTTTTTTTTAGCTATTTTAGAGAGGATCTCATGTTGAACTTGATTGCCTTAATGTTCAGCATATCAAAATGTGTTTGGTAGAACTTGAGGAGATAGAATTGTATGCAGTTGTACAATTGCAAAGTGTTGCAGTGCTCAGGACAGGTACAGTAGTTCACAAGTGCTGGTTATTTTTCAGCTTGGAAGGAAAAGAGATCCATGGTCTCAGGCAGGGTTTTCTGGCTCTTGAGTTGCTCCTACCATACAGGTCAGGTCCTTCCTTGAATGTTTTGCTCACCATCTACGCAGTAGGAGGAATCACCTTAGTATCACAGAATCATAGCATGGCTTGGGATGGAAGGGACCTCAAGGATCATCGATCTCCAACCCCCCTGCCACAAGTTGATAGTCAAAGGGAGTAAGGGAAAACAAACAAGCAAACAAAAAACAACAAAACCAAAAACAGCATGGCATTAAGGCAAAATCTTAACTAATTTGAAGGTCTTAGTGGTACAGAATCAGATCACGCTTTAAAATATTTATCTAGATAAAATGATTTGTTAACCCATGTTATTTCTTTTCCCACCAACCCACGTGGACAAGGTACAATCCCCACGACCTCAAAACCACAGCCGCGGGCCCTGGCACCCTTCCCGGGAGCAGTTCCTCCCCCCTCTCCTCTTTCTTCTGTTCCTCCTCCTCCTTCGCTTCCTCCCCCTCCACAGCCCGGAGTGCCGGCCCGCCTCCCGGCACTGTTGGCGAGGAGAGAGGAGGTGAGCTGGGTAGGGGGGCCGGTTCCGTCAGCTCGTGTGCCTGTAGTGAGAGCTGGGCGGCTTGCTCCGGGTATTCGGAGGGCTGGGCGGAGGCCGGCTGTTTTTCAGGCTCGCTCATCTCCAGTCCCATCCACAAATGCCTTCTGAGGGGACTTTTTGCATGTCTCTGTCCACCCTTGGTCTGCAGAACCCGTGTTTCAGTGGCTGGGGATCTGGTGGGGGAAGGGGGGACGGTGGGGGGGAAGGCGCATGATTGTTTCAAGCAACCAGGGCAAGAGAGTAGTGCTTGCTTTCCAGCTGTCCTGGGGTGGGTATTGCTGCTTGTTCTTAGACAGCAAAGCAGTCTTGCCAGCTGGTGTTGGAGGCATTTCACACTTCGGTTTTCTGTAGCTCTGATGCCAGGACTGTGCTAGCGAAGCAGCTGAGAGGCAATGTGGTACCTCTTGTTGTACGCAGAGACAACACATAGACTTGTTTGTTTCCAGAGTTAACTGAGTGCAGCCATGTCAGGGTACTGAAGAAGACGGGAAAAAAAGGAAAAAAAAAAAAAGGTAACCTTATATTGAGAAAGTAAATTTATAGCTCCAAAGTCCATAGCTGACAAATTATAGCTGTTCTACTGAAAAAGACCTTTCCTGACATCATGGAATGAGATAATCTCATCTGTGCTTATTGATGCATATGGCTGTGTAGATGGTGATCAAAGGCAGAACTTGGGGACTAAAATACAGTCTGAGACTCATGTGGCCACATGCTGAAATTATGAAGACTTTGGCCTCTATCAGGCTAAACACCGAACAGGAGTAACATCTAGTTGTTCTTCCATTTGAGTGTTGGCATAGTTTGTATGCTAGAAACAATAATATATTCTTATTATCGAGATGAGATAAAAATTGAACATTCTTCTGAATTATGGGGGGAGAACACACGTGTTCTACTCACGAGAGCAAATATCTTTGACCAAATCTATCCTCAAGTGAGAAGAGCATGTAATTGAGACAATAAATTCCTATTTCCAATAAATTTACAATGGGTTACTTTAGGAGATGTCATTTTGTTTTCTCATTGATTTTGTAGGACATGGAGGCTCAGGAACTGCCTTGTGTATTAATTGACTGCATTGGGGGGAAGCATGGAGTATATGAAGACCATGCTGAATTTCTAAAGGAACGTTTTTGTCTCATCACCATGAAAGAATATCTTGAAAACAAGAACTTTCTTGGCAAAAAAATCAGAGCTATTTATATGTGGTATCACAAACCAGTTATTAATGAAGAGCTGCTGCAGAGCCTGCCTAACCTGAAGATAGTTGCAAGCTCTGGAGTGGGAATTGATCACTTGGATCTGAGTCTCCTTTCTAGCTATGGTGTGAAAGTGTCTAACACTCCATTTATTGTTTCCACTGACACTGCAGACTTGGGGATGGCTTTGATGCTGGCATCTTCCAGGAGACTTGTGGAAGGTAACAACTGAAATGTTTTCTGACTTTTTACAGAGAAGCTGACTCTTCAAAATGTGCAATTAGAAAGTGTGTGCTGATGTAAAGGTAGGCTTAAGAGCAGAAATACAGAAAGAAAAACAGGGATGAGAAAAAGGATAAATTTGTCACACTGGTATTAACTTGTATGTAGTGCATTGAGTTTCCCAACAGATATATCAGTAAAGTAGGTACGTTTCTTTTTCCAGATAGCCCTAAATTCCTAGGGGTTCTCCTTTGGCCTGTAGCCATTCGCTAATTCTACTTGTCCACTGCAGTCTTGCTTTTGAAGTTCTAATAAAAAGAGATGTTTGCAAGGAGCCCTAATGCCTGTCTTTTCCTAGCTAACATAAATTTGAGTCATTGTGAACAAACTGTTAAGAATTTTATCAACTGTTAAGAATCCTGTCCATCCTTTCCTGTGTTTCTGTTCTCTGCCAGTTGTGGTATATCTGCAAGATGGCAGGGAAACATAGTTTGGCCTTACTGAAAGTCTTGATGATGCTACAACCTAACCTGTATTATGCCAGATGCACTGTTCAGCAACTTCAGCACAGGTGATATCTGTAGCACTGTCACTTATGTTCATCCTGTTGATGAATCACCATGAGTAGGAAGCTGTGTTGCAGAGTTGTGTTCTAATGGGGCAATAATTTATTTGTACTCCAGACAGAAAAAGACAACGAGCAGCGCTGGTGGGTTTGCTTCTTTGCCCTTGTCTTGTCTTCCAAAGAGGGTCTGGGTATGCTTATATGCTAAGAAAGAAATCAGTGTAAGAAATCATGTTGCTAGTGCATCACTGTTCAGATCTTGTCCAGAAATATAACAGCATGTTACTGTTCCTCTGCTTCTGTGTTGTTCTATGACAGAAAGTAACCAGATGCTAGAAGTTGTTTAATTCTTTACATGACTTTTTTTTTTTCTTCTTCCAAGGCCATCAAATGGCAATATCCCCAGATACTGAATATTTCCCTGCTGACTGGCTGGGTGCTGAGGTTTCTGGAGCTACTCTAGGCATCATTGGAATGGGCACCATTGGCTACAAAGTGGCTGAGAGAGCCAAAGCCTTTGAAATGAAAATTTTATACCACAACAGGAAACAGAGGTAAAACTGTTCACAGCTTCAAAGAAAGTCTGCTTTGCCATTGTAGCTCTCTTATGACTATCTCTTTAAGTGGCAGAATATCTGCACTGGCTTCAGGATGGTCGTCGGTTTCATGACATGTATGAAAACAAAGTCAGAAAGGAACAGAACTGATAAATCTCACTGATCTCCCTATGAACCTCCCTGTAATGTTGGTGACATCACAATAGATGGAGGAATGGAGAAAACAGTCTGGGGTGATGTTACTGCTGTGACTTACACACAGTAGGAAGGCAGATAGAAACACCTCCTCCTTTTAGAAGTAGCTGGTTATAACGAGAGTCAGTCTTGTCAGCCCTTCTGACTGTCTTCAGAAAGAAGCGCATGTATCGTTATGTGTACCTGCCTCTCAGGGACCCATCCCACATGCTGTGTGTCCTTTACATCTGTGGGAAGCCAATGTGAGCAGTGCAGTGCACGCCCCAAATTGTCCTGATATGGATGAACATGCGGGCAGATGTTACAGTGTATGCTTCCACTGAGATAGTACTGATTCACAGAGCAGGCAGGCTTCTGTTGTCACCTGTTTCTGAGGATTTATTCTCTGCTCTGTCTCATCTGTTTCCTCAGCAATTTTTAGATGAGTTACTATTCACAAGGAAGGAAACTTGTGTCAAATATCAGTTTTGCATTTGGGTTGGAAAAGAATCTCTGTTACATCCCAAAGCTGTGACACAGATGCATTTATCTACTCAGTGGATTTATATGCATTTCTTACGTTCTTGCCATGAGTGTAGTAGTGCACATTTTTGCATAGTATGGCCAATATGATGAGAAACAGAGCTTAGCATTTCTCTTCATTTAGTTTCAGTCATATAATTAACCAGCTGCTTCTCACTAAAGAGCGAAGGGGAAGAAGAAAAAAAAAAAGGTCTTTTTCTAACTCTGATTTAAACAACTTCGGCAAATTCTTGGTTACTACTAGAGTTCTCTCCCCCTTCCCCTCTTACCCCCCAGAAACAAGGAAGAAGAACGTGCTGTTGGAGCTACCTACTGTAAGAAGATAGATGATTTGCTCCAGCAGGCAGATTTTGTTATGCTGGTTGTGAACCTGACACCTCAGACACACAAACTGATAGGGAAGAGGGAGCTACAGCTGATGAAACCCACAGCCATTCTCATTAATATCAGCAGAGGTAAGGTGCAAGATAAATAAAACTACATTATGGTTCATTGGCAGTTATTAATCTCATTTTTATTTATTTTGTATAAATAGTTCTGGGAAACTCAATCCTAATAAAGTGTCTTTTACTCTCAAATGTTCAGTTAAATCTCTGATTACAAGATTATTTAGCTCATGGTCATATCTCAGTCAAACATTCAAGCATTTCCATAACGAGCAAGTGTGTCTCTAAAATGTTACTGAGTTTGGAGTGTTAGAAGTCTGTCTGTATTCATACAGTGTCTTACTTTAGGTTTTTATTTTGTCTGCTGTTGAATGCAGTGTTCTCGATAACATATATCCACTCTGAAGACTGGCACTGCACTTTGTTTTATGCTATTACATAGCCTTTTAAAATTCCTGACTGTCCAGCTCTCATGTGCATACCCAAGCTTCCTCTTCCTGGTTCACCACCCTGTGCTGCTTCTTCTGCCTTGTGAATATTACTAGCCTGACAGTTTGCCTTATCACCGTGCCATAAAAGATGATAGAGATAGAGAATTGTGTGGCAATATGAAAACAAGAGTTGGGTTGTTTTTTTTTTTTTTTTTTCTGTCAGGTCTGGTTGTAGATCAGGATGCTTTGGTGGAGGCCCTTCAGAACAAAGTTATTAAGGCAGCTGCTCTGGATGTGACATATCCTGAACCTTTGCCAAGGTTGGATATATTTTTTAAGTTTAATAGAAGTGAGTGTGTGTGCTGCAAAATAAGAAAAAGTTTGTGAGCGTGTAAGAAACTGTGTAATTTTGTTGCTTCTCCTACTGAAATGATGTCCCCAATCCCTCTACAGCAGGAAAGCAAAATCCATGCTGACTCATTTGGAGAATTTGTTGCATAAAAAGCTGCAAGCCAGGTTTCAGTTTGAAGTCTTGAGTATGCTTGGGTCACACCATTATTCTTTTGTTTCAGTTATTATTTTAAACATTTCCCTGCTTTCCTTCAAGTTCTGAAGAAACACGCTCTGTGAGTGACTCTCACCTCGGTATTTCTTTTCCATCCCCAGGGATCACCCGTTGTTAAAACTGAAGAATGTTATTATAACTCCTCACATCGGAAGTGCCACCGTAAAGACGCGCCACCTTATGAAGGAAAACATGACTGAAAGCATACAAGCAGGTCTCGCAGGTCTTCCCATCCCTAATGAAGTATTACTGTGAAGTGACTTGCATTTAATGTTAATGTCATTAGCGGTTACCCTCGAGTGAGGAAACACTAAGTTGATAACCTTTCCCTGTAATTCACAAAGGTGCATAACACAGATAAGATGTAGAAGTATAACTTTAATCAAATGTTTCTAATTTGTGGTTTAAAAAGTCTTAAATACAAAAACTGCTTCTGTGTGGAAAAACTGCCATATTTTGTTATTAACTTCAACGAAAAATTCAACAGACCAGAGTCTTAAACTGGTGCCATTTAAGTTGCCAGCATCCTCTTAAATCACACACCAGCACGATGTTGAAGGACATTTAAGACATTCCCCACTCCCAAATTGCATTCTGGTGCTACTGCTGGCCTACAGCGTGCGACAACCTGAAGGCCTTCCCAGAACAGCCCTTTGAAGGGGATGCAGTGAGTTCACTCGCTTGCTCTCCTCAGTTACCCAAGTGAAGGGCCTGCAGAGGGCTTGCTCTGGGCTGCATGCACTAGGACTGTAAGTCTGCCTCGCTCCCGAGCGATACCTCCATGCTGCTGGAACCAGCCCGAGGAGATACATTACCTCCTTGTCACCACTTGCTGTAGTGGCTTTCTATACTAAGATAGCATTACCGGATGCCCCGCGGTAGAATAAAGAGGAGTCTGGTAACGAACGCCTTGAGACAGAGGTGGAAAGAAGCAGCTGTGTCTCCTCCAGACCCTCTGCAGACTGTTCAGTAGAGGAAACGTACGAGACGCACAGGAGGCATCGGTATCGCCGTTACCGGTGAGGCCGCGTGCGAAGAGCCAACAGCTCCCCCACCCGTCGCGGTACTGAGAGCAGCAGACACCTCCCAGCCGCGAGGCTCCGCCTGCAGAGGGCCGACCTCGGCTCAGCAGCGTCCCGCCCTTACTGCAGCCTCCGTCAGGGACACTGCCGGCCGGGGCCGCCGCGCCGCGAGGGGGCGCCAGGGCCGCAACCCGAGCCGCCGCCGATGACTCCACGGGCCGCGCTGAGCCGAGGCTGTCCGGGAGCATGTGGGGGGCCCGCGCGGCGGCGAGCGCGGCTCTGCCGTGGTGCCGTTCCCTGCGCAGCTCCGCTGCCCTGGGCGGTTCCAGGAACCTGCTAAAGAAGATGCTCCACAAAAAGAAGTACGTGCTGTGGCGGCTGGCGCGGTGAGGCAGTCCTGAGTTGGGCGGGTTTCCTCCGCGCGCTGCTCCTGGCTTGGGCGGGCTGCGAATGTAGGACCGTGGTAAAGGTGCCTCAGTGTACCAGGTGTCTTTGAGCCGTGCGGGAACGTTCGTGGTTTTATTCTCTTCCTCCACCCCTCCCTGCCTCTCCGATAAACTTGTGTGGATGGGCAGCATTGCTGACTGCATGTCACCCGAATGTGTAAACAATGTGTGGGACGCTGGGAGCTGGTGGGTATGGAACCAGCAGCTGGTAGGTGTTCTGTTGGTGTGTCTGTGGGTGGGTGGCATTCTAATGTCATGGGGAACCTGTTAGTTCTATGTTGCTGTAAGGTAACACTGTATGCCCTCCTTTTTTTCCAACAGGAAGAAGTTTTGGTATGTTAGCCCTACATTGGGATCTAAAATGGTAAGTAAATACTTAAAGTGCTACGTCCATCTGTGCCAGGAGGAACAGGCTTGTACTGCCACTATTATGCGTCACTTTGGAAAAAGTCTTTTTCAGTGGAGAAAGAGCAGAATGTAATAAGTGAACACTAGCACTCCAGTTATGTTATGATGTGCTAGTAGTGCTGTAAAAGAGAAGCTATTTCTCTCATCTGTTGACCATTTCCTCCTTTATGGCATTCTCTTATCTGCATCAGCACCAGTGCTTTCCTGCATGCTCTTGAGCCTGTATCAAAGAACTGGTTTGGATTAAAATTTTTGTATATTTACCCTAGTTTTAATCCAGATCATATCCCAGCAAGGTTCTCAGCAAGGTTGGGATTCATATTATCTGTGCCCAGCACAAAGGGGAAAAGTTACAAGAGAGACTTCAACAGGAAGGTAACAATTTCCTGTGTAAGTGGCACTGTTGCTTTATGGCAGCAGAAATAGCCATGAAATAATGGCCAACAGGAGAAGGTTACTTTTAGATCAAGTGCAGTGTTCCGCTCTGCTCCTATAAGAGGAGTGGCAGTATGCAGAATAGATATTCTGTGAATCCTTTGGAAAAAGTATCCATAATGTGGTTGCCTGTGTTTGCAAGGAACTAGATTTTATGATCCAAGAGATTTTCTCCTGCCCAGTTTTCCTATACTGAAAATAGTGTTCATGCTACAAGAATCAGTGGTTGGAACTGCTTTGAATTCTTATCAAATGGAGACAAATTCATATCAGCAGTCTGGAGATTGTATTACCAGTCACAGCATGATAGTTCTCTGACTTTGTTGCCTTTATTTTAATTATATGCTGGAATTTATTCTAGTTATAGTGGTGTTCATAGTTCTGTGTGGATAAACTACATTGCAAAATATAAATATGTGAGACCTGTATAGAAAGTTTTTATGTTTGCTTTTCAAGCAAGCAATGTTTTTCACTTATATTACTAGCTATATTTTAGAAAGCTGATTTGAGTTGTGTAACTTGCTACAAAATAATAAAATGGGGTTTTTTTTTTGCAGTACGTGAAGATCAAAATTATGAGCAGAAATATTCTTTACTGGAACACCTGGTACATAAGAAATACAAAGCTTGGCAGCTGCAGCTATGACATTCTAAAATTATATTTTAGTAGAGCACACAAAACTGTATATAATTTCCAAACATTAGTTTGTGCTAACTGTTTTGTTGTTGGTTTTTTTTTTTTTTTTAAGATATATGAGCCTACCAAGTTGGCTGCTACAAAGAAAGCTGATCAGACAAAAACTAGAAAAGAAGATACCATACGCTGCAAAGTCTTGAATGGCCTTATTCATAAAGCTGTGACAGAGATGATGAGTAGCTGTGAAATTAATAAAGAGGTTTATGACCTCAAGTTGGAAATCTGCAAGGCAAGTAAAAAAGCTACAGCTTTTCTTGAGGTGTTCTGTTTACAATTTGAGGCTGGTAAAAGGTCTGTCAAAGGAAATCCTTGGATGTTGTAGTGTGTGCATCAGTTCTGCAGTGTTGCTGCTGATGTGGCATGGCAGAGCAAGATGAGCCTTGGTTTACCTCACGTGCTAGGAGAACTTTGGCACTGCTGCACTTGGTTTAGTAGACTTTTGCCAGTATAACACTAATGCCACTTAGGCCAGCTAAATAATGATGTTTCTGGTGTGATTTTTTTTTTCCCTGTTAGTTGGCCATGTAATATCCGTATTGGTCTTTTAGAAGGAGGAACCTGATTTTACCACTATAAATTTGTCTTTCCCAGAGTCTTTTTCTTTGTGCAGCTGTGCAAGAGCTAAAACCTCACTGTGTCCCTTACCAGCTTCATTTTGCTGGCACAAAAGTTACATGCAACATGAGATTAGATATATAAAAAAATAAATAAATACAAGCATTAAGAAAGTGTCACTGGCAAACAAGGTTTCAGAAGGAATTGAAATTTGTACCTAATTGTAGCTAGTTCTGTCACAATTCATAGGTTTGAAATGAATTTTGCCTCCAGACAAGGGATTAAAATTACGTGGGTGAAGTAATTTTTTTGTCGGTATGTGTAATGTCCTACATACAGTATTTTGCTCTGTAGGGCTTTGGGGTTTGCTTGCCTAACCCTGATGGCGCACAGAAATACTGGCTGTTGTAGGCAAGCTGTAGTGCTTTCAGGAGACATTGCTATAGACAAAACAATTTATTTTACTTAATAGGGAGGGAAATAAATAGCTTTTTTCAAAACATAGTGCAAATTTTATTGAAACAGCACAGTGTTTATTGTTTGTGATGCACTAAGATGTGGCTGAGACTTGATTTACTCTTAAGCTAATTCTGATCTGGTATTGTTACTTCTGTTATATGTGGCGACTCGGACTGAGGTCTCGTCACGAGATGCTAGTACACAGGTCACTGGCTGTGTTGACAGCTGAAGCCTGGCCTTTGCAGTGCCAGACGATGGAGGCCGCACTTGCATAAGATGTGACCAACTGAATGACTTACTCAGCCTTGTGATTGACCTGAAGGAGGAGGTAGAGAGGCTGAGGACCATAAAGGACTGTGAGAGGGAGATTGACTGGTGGTGCCAGTCCCTATCAGCCCCGAGATCTTGGCACACAGCTGAGGTTCTGCATGGAGCATGTCAACCCCTGCCGCCTTGCAAACAGGTGGTAGAAGGGAACCGGCCGGCAGATGATGCTGCAGTGAGCTCCCTGTCCTCTCCTCCCCCTAGTAGCAATTTGAGAGAGGAGGAGGAGTGGAAACAGATACTGGCTCGGTGAGGTGGGCATCCCCCATCCCGACCATCCTCGGCTCCCCAGGTGCCTCTGCACAATAGGTTTGAGGCCCTGGAACGTGAGGGAGGGGTGAGTGAGACTGTGGAGGGAGGTCCACCCGTGAGGTTGCCTTGGGTGAAGCAGTCGACCCCATGCCTCACGACTGCCTCCACCCGGAAGGACAGAAGGGTAGTTGTCATAGGTGGCTCCTTCCTGCGAGGGACGGAAAGCCCTATATGTTGGCCTGACCCTATCCGTAGGGAGGTGTGCTGCCTCCCTGGGGCACGGGTCAGGGACATTTCAAGGAAACTTCCTGGACTGATTTGCCCTTCTGACTATTACCCCTTATTGATAATTCAGGCTTACAGAGATGAAATTGCTGAGAAAAGCCTGAGGTCTATCAAGAAAGACTTCAGGGGACTGGGGCGCGTAGTTGATTTGGCATTGTTGATGGGTAGTTGATGAGGTGCAGGTGGTTTTCTCTTCTATACCTTCAGTGGCAAGACAGGGTACTGAGAGGATCCAAAAAACTCACCTCATAAATAAATGGCTCAGAAGTTGGTGCAAACACAGGAATTTTGGTTTTTTGACCACGGGGCAATTTACTCAGCACCTGGCATGATGGCTGCAGAAGGAAGTACCCTGTCTCTGAGGGGTAAGAGGATCTTGGCTGAGGAACTAGCAGGACTCATTGAAAGATCTTTAAACTAGGTATGAAGGGGGAAGGGGACAAAACAAGGGCCACTGAGGTTGAGTGGGTCATTAGAGGGCTCGTACCAAACTCCATGGGCAAAGATGGTGGAGTACAAAGGAATGGAGTAGGGCAGGGGAATGCTGGGAATGCCACTGTTCTAGGGGATCCTAGATCCCCTACAAAGGCGGTGAGAGGGAAAGCCCAGCTGAAGTGCCTTTATACCAATGCACGCAGCCTGAGTAATAAACAGGACGAGTTGGAAACTGCAATGCACTTGTAAAGTTATGACCTTGTTGCTATCACAGAAACATGGTGGGATGACTCCCACAACTGGAATACTACCATTGATGGGTATTGGCTCTTTAGAAGGAATAGGTGAGGTAGGAAGGATGGGGGAGTTGCCCTCTATGTCAAAGAGTGGATAGACTGTGAGGAGCTCCCTCTGAGAAACAGTCAGGAACAGGTCGAGAGCCTGTGGGTTAGAATTAGGAATGGGACTAATAAAGGTCAGCTGGTGATAGGGGTATACTACAGGCCACCTGATCAAGGGGAGGCTGTTGACGAGGCTTTCTTGCTCCAGATGCGGGAGGCATTGTGCTCACAGGCCCTCGTCCTGATGGGGGACTTCAACCATCCGGACATCTGTTGGAAAGACCACACAGCGAGCTGCAAGAGGTCCAGAAGGCTCGTGGAATCCATTGATGACAACTTTCTGGTCCAGGTAGCGGACAGACCAACCAGAGGTGAAGCGTTGCTGGACCTGCTGCTCACCAATGCGGAAGAGATCATCAAAGGCGTCAACGTTGGAGGCAGTCTGGGCTGCAGCAACCATGCCCTGGTTGAGTTCGTGATCTCAAGGGATGTGGGCCTGGCAAAGGGTGGGGTCAGGACCCTGAACTTTGGAAGAGCGAACTTTAAGCTGTTCAATGGATTGTTAGCTGAGATCCCCTGGGATGCTGTCCCTAAAGATAAAGATGTTGAGGAGAGCTGGCTACTCTTCAAGGATGCCCTCCTGAAAGCACAAGAGGTCTCCATCTCTCTGAATAAGAAAGTGGGTAGATGAGATAGGAAACCGGAATGGCTTGGCAAGGACCTGCTGGGCACACTGAGGGCGAAGAAAGGTGCGTACAAGCTCTGGAAACAAGGGAGTGTCACCTGGGAAGAGTATAGGGATGCTGTCCGGACTTGCAGATGTAGGATCAGGAAAGCCAAGGTGCAGGTAGAACTGATCTTGGCGAGGACATAGAAGACATTCTACAGGTACATTGGCCAGAAGAGACAGGCCAAAACGGGTGTACCTTCTTTAGTAAATTTAAAAGGAGAACTGGCTTCAATGGACAAAGAGAAACCTGAGGTACTGAATGAGTTCTTTGCCTCGGTCTTCACTGGTGGCCAGGATTCTAATATTTCTCATGTCCCTGAGCCTTGCACCCCCAAGCCTCCAGGTGGGGACCAGGGGGGTAAATCCCCCCCCACTGTAAGGGCAGAGCAAGTCCGAGACCGCCTCATGAGACTGGATGAGTACAAGTCTTTGGGGCCGGATGGTGTGCATCCCAGGGTTCTGAAGGAGCTGGCTGAGGTGGTTGCTGAGCCACTCTCCATCATATTTGAGAAGTCATGGCTGTCAGGCAAGGTCCCAGATGACTGGAGGAAGGGTTACGTCACTCCCATTTACAGGAAAGGGAGCAAGGAGGACCTGGGGAACTACAGGCCGGTGAGTCTCACCTCTGTGGCTAGGAAGATCATGGAACAGATCCTCCTGGATGACATGCTCAATCACATGAGGATTGAGCGTGTGATCCGAGACAGCCAGCATGGCTTCACCAGGGGAAGGTCATGCTTAACCAATCTTGTGGCCTTCTGTGATGGAGTGACGGCGTTAGTGGATGAGGGGAAGGCGACCGATGTCATTTACCTGGACTTGTGTGAAGCCTTTGACATGGTACCCCACCACATCCTTATCTCCAAATTGGAGGGATGTGGATTTGATGGGTGGACCACTCGTTGGATAAGAAATTGGTTGAAAGGCCACAGACAGAGGGTGGTGATCAATGGTTCTGTGTCCAGGCGGAGGCTGGTAACAAGTGGAGTCCCCCAGGGGTCTGTCTTGGGACCAGTGCTCTTTAACATCTTTACCAATGACATTGACGATGGAATCAAGTGCACCCTCAGCAAATTTGCTGATGACACCAAGCTGAGTGGTGCGGTTGACACGGAGGAAGGAAGGGATGCCATTCAGAGGGACCTTGACAGACTTGAAAGGTGGGCCCGGATGAACCTGATGAGGTTCAACATGGCAAAGTGCTGGGTTTTGCACTTGGGCTGGAGGAACCCCAGGCATCTATACAGACTGGAAGGAGCAGTCCTTGAGAGCAACTCTGCAGAGAAGGACCTGGGGGTCCTGATGGATGACAAACTTAACATGAGCCAGCAGTGTGCTCTTGCAGCTTGGAAAGCAAATGGTATCCTGGGCTCCATCAGAAGAGGGGGGGCCAGCAGGGAGTGGGAGGTGATTGCCCCTCTCTACTCTGGTCTTGTGAGGCCCCATCTGGAGTACTCTGTCCAGGTATGGAGCCCCCAGTACAAGAAAGACAGAGAGCTGTTGGAGAGGGTCAAGAGGAGGGCCACAAAGATGATCAGGGGGCTGGATCACCTCCCCTACAAGGACAGGCTGAGGGAGCTGGGCTTATTCAGCCTGGAGAAGAGAAGGCTGCGGGGTGACCTCTTTGCAGCCTTTCAGTACCTGAAGGGAGCCTATAAACAGGAAGGGAGTAAACTCTTTGGAAGGTTAGATAACAGCAGGACAAGGGGGAATGGTTTTGAGTTGAAAGAGGGAAGATTTAGGTTAGGGGGAAGTTCGTTACCAGGAGAGTGGTGAGGTGCTGGAATGGGCTGCCCAGAGAGGTTGTGGATGCCTCGTCCCTGGAGGTGTTCAAGGCTGGGTTGGATGGGGCCCTGGGCAACCTGGTCTAGTAAATGGAGAGGTTGGTGGCCCTGCCTGGCAGGGGGGTTGGAGATTCATGATCCTTGAGGTCCCTTCCAACCCAGGCCATTCTGTGATTCTGTTATCAAAATAAACCCTTTTGAAGGCTTTCTGCTGTCCATCAGAACTTGTATTTTTCCAGTATCAAAAGTGAAATTTACATACTTCGGGCTTGAAACATCAAAGTTTTTATTCACTCCATAACATTACTCATGTAATGACCAAAGAATGTCTTGTGTTAGATTGGTCTGTTCATGTTAGACTCAATTTGGGAACTGGACAGCCCATTCTGTCCTAGGAAAGAGAAGCACTGTTAACTTATTGACAGCAGACTTGACTGTGATGCGGTTTTCATTCCTGGCAATGAACTCTGAGTTGGCTTTTCCTGCTGATTGTATGTTTCAAGAATTGATTTCTAGACTAGATGACCTCTGAACTGCGCCATCCAATGGGGTGTTCATGCTACCTTCTTCCTCAACTTCTTCATTTGATTGAGCTGGATAGGTTATTAGAAGTTTGCTGAGTGTATTGTCATAGTGAGAACATTTGGTAACTAAATGTGGCTAAATGTGACGAATGGTAGTTATGTAAATCTTTCACAGTTGAATTAATTATTCAAAAATGTATATTTCAGGAGGATTGTAGCCTGTCTCACAGAATCACAGAATTATAGGACTTTAGCCTCTGCATATCAAGCCTTTTAAATTGCATGTGTAACAGCTATGAAGATTATGTTAGTGAGCTAGAGGTTCAAACACTAGAGGTTCCCACTAAAGGTTTCTATCACATGATGTGGAGGGCATTCTTTTTTCTGTCAGTGTCAGAACCAAGCTCTTGATGACAACAAACCAGGCTATGTCACAAGTCCTTCTTTAGCAGAAACTTACATTTTCAATAACTGTATTCCAAAACAACACAGAATAAATTGCTGTTCTGGGCTAGTTGTGATGATAGTACCCTCGTACTGACTAATTGCACTGTCAGTAACACACAGGTGATGACAGGCTTCTCCTTTGTGTAATTTCAATTGCAGGGGAGACTAGACAGTAACTTGCAGAAATACAAAAGCTCCTTTGGATACCAAATATAGATCTTAATTGATGCTATCTGTAAAGACACCGTATGTTTTTGGTTTTTAAGAGTAAGAATGGAAGAGAAGATTCTCTTAAACATTCAGTGATCCAAACTAAATACTTAAATTTTATTTGTAAATTAGAGACTTGGTTGTATGTGAAGTGTGTATGTGAATATATGGATATGAAATTTTAAACAGACATTTGTCTTTCTGCAGGTGTCCCTGGCATCAAACTTTTCAGCATGTCGTGTGTACTGGAATCCTGCTTCTACTAGCATCAGTGATAATTACGTTGAAGGGGTACTGCGGAAAAGTGCTCCACGTATACGGTATTGCTATTTGATGAACAGTTAGACTGCTTCATAAATTCTTTGCCATGTATTAGTAGCATTCCTTAAATATTTCTAACAGTCTAAATCTGACCTGTTTGGGTGTTGTAGCGTTTTAGATATTTGGAGACAGAGCATCTCCTGTGATGAGCCTCACAGGGATGGGCATCTGTGTCAGACGAGATGTGAATTCTCCCACTGAAGCACAGCTAGCTTTACATGGTTTCTGTGCTTTCAAAGGTTTGGACTGGGCTGAGCAGAAGAAAAGAGGAGTTTGATTAAAGCATCACTTCATTGTCCCCAGTGATGGTGGCCTCGACATACTGTGCATGACAGTGGGCCGGAATATGATGCTGCACAAAAGGATTGGCAGTTACAAGTATCTCATTAGAGGTTCATTGGGCAAATCTGATCACTAGAGACACTTTGGACATCTTGAAGAGGTGACTGATCTTATGAAAATTCTTCACAAGAATTGCCTGTGCATATAGGATGCAAACCTAATATTATTTCTACCCT
Organism: Gallus gallus; assembly: GCF_016699485.2. Lineage (NCBI taxonomy): Eukaryota > Metazoa > Chordata > Aves > Galliformes > Phasianidae > Gallus > Gallus gallus. The sequence goes on along the minus strand of NC_052533.1, from coordinate 55,766,982 downwards.
CCTAGAAGATTTCTAAATCTTCTAGTAAGATTTGCAACTAATAGTTTCTGCGTGTTATACATTCTGAGTTGGGATTCTGCACTGATGTAAGTTAGTGCCTTAGCAGTAACTAGAATGGATATTTGTCAGACTGTAAGTTTTGCAAACAAAATCCTTAAATTTGTAGTATTAATGAAATTAATGCATTTTATCTTTCCTCAAGGCGCTGTACTTTTATTCACACTACTTGATATTGCATTTTTTGCCAGGTATCTTCTAATGAGTCAGCAAATTCTGGGAAATGTACCCCCAGTAGTATTTGTAAAAGACAAAGAAGCTGCAGCTGTAAAAGAGGTAATTGTAGTCTTGACTCAATGTACAAATACTATGATATGCAAATATATATGAATACTGAGAGAGCTGATTGTTCAGTAGATAAACATTGATTGCTCCATAAAAAATCAGCTATACCTGTACCCTTACCTCTTCATCTTCCAGAGCATTTTAGAAAATAATCTTTAGTAAGATTAATGCTTATATACAGTGTAGAAGTACCTTTGTAGCTTTGCCCTGTTAACTTTTTTTGAGGCTACTGTTAAAATTTCTGAAGTGAAATATTCAGAGATGCTTGTGAGAAATAATAAGGCTAATAAGTAAGCCCTAAAATATGACATTATGCTCTTAGGGAATATATGGTAGCCATTTGTCTAGCATACACAATTATGTATGAAATGAATTCTGAGAAACTGTGTTCCACACTTTAAATATTTAATGTGTTTTTAAAATGCTAGTGAATCTAATCAGTGGTTTTATTTATTTCTTTATTTTAAAGCCTAACATTTTCACAATTGTGAATTATTAAAATTTGTCTCCAGAACTGCACATCTTTGCACCTTGCATACTCCTCCCCTCCCCCCCCCCAACTTTTTAAGTTATCTTTAATATTCTGTGTTTTCTATCATGATGTGGAAATATTTTTAGAATGATGTTACCTGGGAATTTGCCGTTGTTAAGACTAGAGGGTGAAATTTCTAAAACAGAAAGGTGGCACCAATGAGTGAATTTTCATGCAAAATTGCATCCCCAAGCTGTTGATGTGAATTTAGAGAACATTAGCTGAAGAGGGCGTGTTCATATTTCTGTGCCTTAAATTGCCTTATTCTTAGATGTGCTACTGTTGTGACCATTGTGTGTTATTTGTTAGTCATTTATGGGCTCATGTGGTACATATGAGCAGAACTAGAAGAGAGGACATCATCATACTTTCTAGAAATTCAGTAGATGGCTAGAACTTTTTCTAGTGAAAATAGTTAGATTTAAGTAATCCACAGATTCAAATAACAGGACTTGAAATAACGTAGCTGAAAATGATTAAGTATTGTAAGACAGAAGTGCCATCCTAATTACCTCCCATTAAAAAGACAAAACCATGAATTAGAAGGGATGTAGGCAACACTAAGCTGATGTAGTTGATAGGACAAGAGGAAGGGATGCCATCCAAAGGGTCCAGGACAGGCTTGAAAAGTGGGCCCATGTGAACCTCATGAGGTTCAACGAGGGCAAGATGTTGCACTCCTGGATATGTGTACACAGTGGGAGAAGAACTCCTTGAGAATGGTCCTGCAGAGAAGGACTTGGGGTTCTGGTAGATGAAAAGCTTGATATGAGCCAGCAGTGCATGCTTGAAACCTGGAAGGCCAACTGTATCCTGGGCTTCATCAAAGGAGGAGTGGCCAGCAGGGAGAAGGAGGTGTTTGTTTCCCTCTACTCTTCCCTTGTGAGGCCTCATCTGCAGTATTGCATCCAGGTCTGGGGCCTTCAGCAAAAGAAAGATGTGGAGCTGCTGGAGAAGATCCAGAGGAGGCAATGAAGATGATTGGAGAGCTGGGGCACCACTCCTATGAAGACAGGCTGAGGAAGCTGGGGTTATTCAGCCTGGGGAAGAGAAAGCTCCAAGTAGATGGCGTTGTGGCCCTCTGTTCTTAAGGGGAGCTTATAAACAGGAGGGAGGCCAACTTTTCATGCAATCTGATAGCGACAGCATGAGAAGGAACATTTTTAGTCTAAAAGAGGAGAGATTTAGATGAGATATTAGGAAGAAATTCTTTACTCGGAGGATAGTGAGAACTGGTTGCCCAGAGAAGTTGTGAATGGCCCATCCTGGAGCTGTTCAAGGCTGGATTGGATGGATCCCTGGGCAACCTGATGTAGTGGATGCTAACTCTTCCTGTGTTGGGGTTTGGAACCAGATGATCTTTAAGGTTCCTTCCAACCCAAGTCATTCTATGATTCTGTGTTTCTATGATAAATAAAAGTAGAAATAAAAACATCAAATGAGATAAACTGTATCTAATGGGGAAAACTTTATAAGCACTAGATATACTAGATTTTTAGCATTTACTAGTTAGATGTTAAAAGGGAACTAGGAAATTGCATTTAACAGACAAAATCTTGCAGAAAGCAAAAAAAAAGTCCTAGTGTAAAAATGTTATGAAAAAGGATTTTGAAAGGTGAAGTAAGACCAAATGAAAATAATTATGCCTGTCACACAATCCCTAACCAACTGTTCAGAATATACCTAAGGCAAAAAAAAAAAAAAAAAAAAAAAAAAAAAATTGTGAGAATAGCAATCCATGGCTCAGTTACAGTATTTGGAACAAACTTTCTAGGCAAGAAGAACAGCAGTTCCTGGCATTTCTGTAAACTAAAATATTCATAATATCAGATGTGACCTAAATTCATCTCACAGACAGTAAAGAATTACACTCTAACATATATTTCACAGTATTGAAACGGCAGTTTTGGAATGTAGAAAAAATATATAGAGAATATTTGATATTTGTCGTTAAGGTATGGACTAAATATATTCTTTACAAGGCCTTTAATACCTATTGTCTTATGTATTTACAGATTGAGGAATTATTGGCTGTTGCTGATTTTGGACCTCAAGAAGAAGAAATATCTCAAAATGATTCCAGGTGGGCTTTTTGAATCAAAATAATACAAATGTCTGTTTTCATCTCTGTTGGCCAGCTTAAGTTGGAGATAATTTTATGTGACAGAAAGTATATTTTATATTTGTAACTAAAATTGTTGTCTCAGAGCAGCAAGGTATAAAAAGTAGAAAAAGACCATACTCTATGGAGGCCCTTACCAATTAGGAGCCCTTTTATAAACAAACCTACAGAATAACCTGGGACAAAAAACCAAATAATTATCCAAGAAGTTAAATGTAGCGTTTTAATTTGTGGTTTAAGCTTTCTTTGCAAATGTCACAGCGATGTATTAAAACAGAGGGAAAATATTTCTTATTATATATGCTCTGATTTACTTTCATGTTTAAGTGCAGACATTTTTATAGGCTATTTTGTCTTTAGTTCTTGTGCACAGGTATCTTCCTGCAGTTTTACAGATATAGAAACAGAAAGTTTTTTTTTTTTTTTTAAATACAAGTGGACCTCTGTTAAGCTGTGGAAAATGACTGAATTGCAATTTGTAATGCTGTAGTGTGTATGCTTTTAGAGGCAGCTAACCTATAAGGTGATAACAGAATGTGGTCTTCAAAATCTGCTATGTTTGGCATCTAAAATTAGAGCAACATAAAAATGAGACTTGGTAACCCAGTACTTATTCTGGTGTTAGTACCTTTTATGAGAGAAATAATTTTGGAACATGGAATTCAAGACTCAGTATGTTTGCAATAATTAATTTTTTTTAAGTGTTTCATAGCAGTAATATTTGTTTCTTGTCGATAATCTTAGCATGACTATAAAAGCCTTACATTTGTCAGTATAAATACGCTTACCCTCCATTTTGCGACTTTTACACTGGTAGAAGTTTGGATTGTTATGCTTGTACATAAGTAGAGTTTACTGATAAATCTCTCTGAATTAACTAAATGTTACTTACTTTAGCATTATTTTATAGCTCTTGAGGTGTAATGTTGAACAATCTGTTAGGTCATGTGGGCATTCTCAAAACCAAAAGCCTCCACTTGTGTAGTCTGTCAGTGGGAATGACTTTTTATTCTTCTTTGTGTCACAAGGCTGTGCATTATTTGCAAATCAGAAATTTCTTAGGGGAAAAATCACTTTTGTGATACTTTCTCATAGGGCACCTAACAGCTTGCTCTATTTTTGTCTCGTGGAAATACTTCAAGTCTAGTTCAATTAATATTTCTGAGCACAGGCTGCTACTTTTCACTTCTTGGAAGACCTAGGAGTTGTCTGACTTCCTCCCAGGTCCACTGCTCATTCTGTTGCTTTTTTTTTTTTTTTAATAGAAACTGGCAGTTTTGTCTGGAATCTAGTTGCTTTATTTACTTCCCCCACTTAAGGCCTGTTGAAATGCTGACAAGCTTATATATAGCCAATCCTCAGACACATGGTCCAGTGATATCTCCCAGTTTATGTATCGCTTATTCATGTTGTCCCAATTAGTATTGCTCTTTATATAATACACAGGGGAGGAAAAATGACAACTTTTTTTTTTTTACCTTTTCACAGTGAATCACTCTCTTCAGCAACTCAATCTTCAGATTCGCCTATCCGGTCTAATCTTTTTGGTATTGATCATGATCTTCTGAATAAGCAGATAATGGAATACAAGAAACTGAAGCTGTCAAGAATTACAGAAAGTGTTCCGTGGACACAAAGCCAGAGGCAGCAGCTGTCTAAGATTCAAAAGAAAATGAAAAAGAAAAAAACAAAGAATACCCCTGATGATGACATTACACCACAGAAATACTTACTGGACAGATATGAAGCTGATTACTTCAGTGATAACACTGAATCAATCTCAGACTATGAGCTGGAGGATGAATTACAGGAGGTAGACGAACTAGAGGCAAATGATGGCAAAACTCAAAGTCAGCCTACCATTAAACTGAAATGAGGTGGAAGAAGTTGCTCCCTTTAACACTGAGAATGCCAATGGCACATAAAAGACTGTCACAGCTACTGAAAGATCAGTTTTCTACCTCCTGTTTACCACTGTCTCTTTCAAACTTGCAGGTCTGCCACCCATGGTGTACTACTGTGTTGTATATTAGAAAAATGAAAATGCTGTTTGTAACAAACTGCTAAGCAGCTTTAAAGCAGCTGTAGTTGGAAGAATCTCAGCTGGAGAGCAGTTTTCTAATAACAAAACATAGTGCAGCAGTGTGAGCTAAATCTTCTTGCAGTTTTGTTATTTCCAATAAAATTATTGTTTCTATGCTGAAATGTTTTTTCAAAATAATCTGGATAAAAATAATCACAAAGTGATGCTCTCTGTTATTCTAGGGTCAGAAAGGAGGAAGAAAATGAAATAATGATGGTAGTGTTCAAAGAACAGTGTTTAGCATGTGAAGACCAGAGCAGGATGCTCTCTAGAGCTAATCTAATGGACAGACATGTTCCACAAGAAGGTGAACCTGACTGAGGTTATGGCTAATAAAGATACAACCCTGAAAGAAAATATATTTATGTTAGTATTCAAAAGTTTACAGTTGTGCAAGGAGAATTTTAACCAGAAAATAATGGAGAATTCATCTGTTGTGAAGAATTGGGCAAAGCATTGTCCATGGCTAAAAAAATGTACTGCAATCTTGAAGGTGGGGAAAAAAAAAAAAAGCAGAAAGAAAGAGTGCCCCAGTAAGATTTGGAAATGGATAAAACTATAAGAAGTGAATATAAAATTCTCTGGCTAAAAGCAATTACAAAATAGTGGCGCAAGTATATAAAGACAAAATGGTTGAAGCTTCAAAATAAGTTAGAACTAACAAGGTAGTAAAAAAGAATTCTACCAGAAATAAGAAATGTTTAATTCTATTAGTTAATGGGGAAGTAAAGAAAGAGTGCAGAGAAGGCTGTGCTGCAGTATGTTACTTATAAGCTCCTTTTGAGCAGTCAAAGTCTAGAGCCTTCTCTTCTTCAGCCTGAACTAGCCCAGCTCCCTCAGCCTTTTTTCATAGGAGACATGCTCCAGCCCTTTTGGTGGCCTCCTCTGGACCCAGTCCAACAGTTCTACATGTTTTGGTACTTGCTAATGAATTAGTTTTTATATTGGTACTTAATTTGGTACTTGTTAAGTGAATCCACTTAAGTCTTCTAGTTTCTGCTGTATAAAATGAAGGTATGTCTCGACTGCCCAATAAAGTAAAACATACAACCTGTGTATTAGCCTTTTGAATGAATGAAGAGAACAGGGTTGATCTGTTGCTTTTTTTAGTTTGGATCTATAATAAAGGTTTGCAGTCCATAGGTTAGATTTGGTATAATCAACAACCAAACCCATGCTCGCTCTCAACCCTAGTAACCTCACTCCCTGATTAAGCAAGTGGGGCTGTTGACCTCTTCATTCCACTGCTGATGTCATAGAAGGCACATTTCATTCAAACTTGGTGATAAGGAAAATGAGGCAAAAGCAACCAGATTTAGAAGAGATGAGAAACATAAAATGACGAGGCAAGTCATGTGATAGGACAGACTGGAAGGAGGAAGCAGCCCATGGGAAATGAGCCTGTCTTTTCCAGATAGACATAGACAGGGTTGAGCAGTGGGCCCAGGAGAACTTCTTGAAGTACTAAAGAGCATGGTTTAGTGGGCAATACTGTTGGTAGGTTGATGATTGGACTAGATTATTTTAGAGGTCTTTTCCAACAATGATTCCATGGTTCTGTGTTACTTGCAGTCACAATCCTCCAAAACACCCAAGCATGCTTGTTCAGCATGTCCCACATAGTTACTGCTCTGCTTTTAAAACTACTGAACTGAGGCCAAGATGCAGCGCATTGGTAGTGTTATCTGAGGCTCACAGAACTGACCCTTTCTGTAAAAAATAAGGTAAGAGTGGAAAGGCAGTACTAAAAGTGATGAATTTGAATAGACAAATTAAGAAGGAAATTAACATGCTTATTCTACTGCATTTCTCACTTTCATTTGACCAGCCAGCATAGTCAGGCTATAATTATTTAGAACATACTAGTGATATTGGGAAATCGTGCTGTGTTCAATTCTTTGGAATGGAAGACTGTTTTGAAGACAAAATACCAGTATACTTCTGCATAACGTAAATACACATATCAAAGCATTTATTTCTGTTAATGTACTCAGGATTCTCTACTTCAGCTATTTTATAACTTGGAAAAGCATAAAGGACCATAATGTGGATGTTAGCCACCTGAACGTTATGCTTTCAACTTTTTCACAATCTCTACATTCTTTATTCTAGCATTTCTGTAATTAGGACAGTTAGCTGTTGTACGGTATGCTGACTGTATTCAAGAAAGCGTATGACTACATCACAGCTGAGGAAATACATGATAAGTAAGGCTGTAAAGGTCTTGCCTTATAGTTTAAAGAAGACAATCCTAAAAAATGTTGTATTGTGCAACGTTTCTAAATATGCACTGTCTACCAGTATGACAGAGAAAGAGATTAGAAACACTGAGAAAATTCTGGCAGCTTGATTTAATGTGTTACTTGACAGATATGTGCCTCCCTAAAAACAGAATATTGATCTAATGAAGAAGTGGCAGCTCCTTTTTCACTCTTTCCTCAGTCCTTCTGCATGTTTCCAGAACTGTATTCATAAAACTTCACAGTACATTTGCTGTACCTAAGTCTGGTCTGCAAAGAAGGCATAGCTAAGTCTAGTATCCCACAATGCTTCATTCACCTAGAGAGCATCTCTCACCATTTCCTGCAGCAGCAGCTACTGGGAGAACTTTTCAGTTTTTCTAACAGCACACATGACAGGTAAGTGAAAGCAATGGTCTGAGGGAGGGGAAGGAAAGGGAAGAAAATGTTCTTCAGGCACTATCAAACAAAACTCTGTTACAGCTAAGAGTAATACAAGAGATGGCACATAGACATAAAAAATGCTCAAACCTGGAGATCAGGAAGGAACACAACAGCACAAGGTAGTGCTATTTTATAGGCCTGTTCTGTTTATCTCAAATCTATTTGAAAATTCCCTAGTAAGGTCAAAAAATGAAAGTAATGAACCATAGAATAGAGTCATAGAATCGTAGACTCATCATAGAATTACAGAATAGCATGGATTGAAAGTGACATTGAGTATCATCTAGTTCCAAAAGCCCTGCCATGGGTAGAGTTGCCATGCAAGTGATCAGGCTGCCCAGGGCCCCATCCAACCTGGCCTTGAACACCTCCAGGGAGGGGGCATCCACAAGCTCTGTGGGCAACCTTCAAGTGCTGAAAGGTTGCAATGAGGCCTCCCCAGAGCTTTCTCTTCTCGAGGCTAAGCAACCCAGCTCCCTCATCCTGAATTCATAGGAGAGGTACTCCAGCCCTCTGATCATCTTTTTGGTCTTCTCTGGACCTGTTCGAATAATTTGCATCTTTCTTGAGCTGAGGACCCCAGACCTGGATGCAGTTCTCCACATGGGACTTCACATGGGACAATGACCTCCATCACCCTGCTGGCCACCCCTCTTTTGATGCATCCCAGGATACAGTTGGCCTTCTGGGCTGCAGGTGCATACTGCTGGCTCATGTTTTTCATCCACCAGGACAGCCAAGTCTTTCCCCGCAAAGATGCTCTCAAGTACTTCTCCTAGTCTATACGCATATCTGGGATTGCCCCAACGCAAGTGCAACACCTTGCACTTGGACGTGTTGAATCTCATGGAATTCACATAGGCTTGCTTTTCAAGCTTGTTCGGGTCCCTTGGGATGGCATCTCTTCCTTCTGTCATATTAACTGCACCTTTCAGTTTGATGTCATCTGCAAACTTCAAGGTGCACGTGATCCCACTTGTCTAGGTTGTTGATAAAGACGTTAAAGAATACTGGACACAAAACAGACCCTATGGTACATCACACATCGCCAGCCTCCACCTGGACATAAAACAATTGACCAAAACCCTGTGGCTGCAACCATCCAACCAATTCTTTATCCGCTGAATAATCCACAATTCAAATCTGTATCACTTTAATTTAGAGATAAGGATGTGTGAGACCACATCAAAGGCATTACATAAATCCAGGTAGACAACATCAGCTGCTCTTTTGTGCACCGAAGCTGTCACTCCATCTGACTAGCAGGGATTCCTAAGTGAGTGTGAACTGATACATTTGTGTTACATAGGAAAAGCTGCTTTTTCTGCACCCTTTCCGGTGTAGCTATCTGACTGCTGTCAGGATCCACTAGGATCTTTGCTAAGAAAAAGGTGTTGGAAAGAGAGATAGGCATGTAGCAAAAGTGCTTACAAAGCCAAACTAAAAAAAAGTCATTCTCTATTTCTTTTTAAAAAGTCCAGGTCTTCCAAATACAGCAAGGTCCTGCACCTGGATCAAGGCAATCCCAACCATGAATACAGGCTGGGTGATGAGTGGATTGACAGAAGCCCTGAGGAGGACTTGGGCATGTTGGTGGAAGAAAAATTAACAAGAGTCAGTAGTGCATACATGCAGCCTGGAAGGCCAACTCTATCCTTGTCTGCATCAAAATAAACGTGATCAGCAGGGTGAGGAAGGTAATTGTCCCACTCTGCTCCACCCTCACGAGGCCTCACCTGTGGTACTGCATTCAAATCTGGGGCCCCAGCACAAGGACAACATGGTCCTGTTGGAGCAGGTGTAGAGGATCATAAAAATGATCAGAGGGCTGGAGTACATCTCCTATGAATGCAGGCTGAGGGAGCTGGGCTTGTTCAGTCTGGGGAAGTGTGGAAAGACATCGTTATGGCCTGCCAGTACCTACAGAGGGCCTACAAGAAAACTGGAGGGGAAATGTGTATCAGGGGAGTGTACTGATAAGAGAACTAGTAATGGCTTGATTTCATGAAGTAAATAAAATACTTAAAAGTTAGTTTCTCAAACTTGATACAGCTAAATACCACACAGCCTCAACCTTTTGCTCACTCCTTCTCCCAGTGGGGTGGGTGAGAGAACTGAAAAAAAGTGGAATTTGTAGACTGAGATAAAAACTTTTTATTAAGATAGGAAAGCAAGAGAGAAATAACAGTAACAATAATTAAATCACCGTATGTGGTTGCCCAAGAAGCTTATGGATGCTCCATCCCTGGTGGCATTCAAGTCCAGGTTGGATGTGGCTCTGGACATCCTGGTCTAGTGGTTGGTGACCCTGTACATAGCAGGGAGGTTGAAACTACATGATCACTGTGGTCCTTTTCAACCCAGGCCATTCTATGATTCTATGATATGATGAAAACAAGTGATGCCCAAAACAATTGCTGACCATCCACCAACTGATGCCCAGCCATAACCCAAGCAGTGGTCCCTCCCCTAGCCAACTCCCCTGAATTTTATAGTTTTTTTCACATGATGTGATATGGTACGAAACACCCCTTTGGCCAGTTTGAGTTAGCTGTCCTGGTTCTGGCTCCTCCCAGCTCCTTGTCCCTCCCAGCCCCCTTCCTTGGCTCTATACAGCACTTCTCAGCAACAACTAGAGACACTGGTGTGCAATCAAGAATGTTTTTTCTCCTAAAACCAAAACATAGCATCACACCAGACATTATGAAGAAAAACAACTCTGTCCCAGCTAAAACTTAGTCAGCTGATTAGGACATCCAAATCTATGTCCGATGAGGTTCATATTTGCACAGGATAAAGTCTGAACTGGTCATGCTAGCAAGGTCAGCTATGAAAAAGTGACATAGCTTATAGCCATATACAGCCCACTAGCATCATGACCCAGATGACAATGTAAGAATGTCTTTAGATCCATAATGATATTGTCCATATTAAACTGATTGTATTAGAAGTCCAGGTGACCTGGAAACATTTTTTTTTTTTTAATGCTCATGGGTCTGGCATTCTTCATTTTGAGCAACTTCTGATACTTAGTCCAAAAATGCAATTTCTTTGCAAATAGCAAGAGGTCCCTCAAAATTTGCTTTTCTCCTAAGGTCAGCTGACATCAGGAAACTCCTGTTAGCTCCTTAGATGACACTTCCTCAGAGGAGCCTTTTCCCTTTGCTACATAACCAGGTCCCCTGTCTCATTGAGCAACTGGCCCACATTTTTCCCAGTCTTTCTTCTGCCTCTGATGTACTTAGGAAACCCTTAATGTCTTTGATATCCCTGGCCAGATGCAATCCTATCTGGTCTCTCTCTTCCTCCTGTTACCTGTCCTGGCTTCTGCTTTCTACATGCTTTCTTTTTTGTGTTTGAGTTTGGTCAGGAGCTCCTTGTTCATCCATGCAGGCCTCCTAGCATTTTTGCCTGACTTCCTACTCACTAGGATGAACTTCTCTCAAGCTTGGAGGAGGTAATTGTTTAAAATTAACCACCTTTCTTGGTCACTGTTTCTGTTCAGGACCTAATCCTATGGAACTCTTTCAAGCAGATCCTCGCCGAGGCCATAATCTGCTCTCCTGAATTCCAGAGCTGTAAACTTGCTTTTCACCATCCTCGTTGCCCTCAGGTTCCTGAACTCCATCATTTAATGGTCACTGCAGCCAAGGCTGCCTTTGACCTTCACATTCTTAACAAGACCAGCACACAGTTGTTCCAGCAGAGCACCTCTTATTTTTTGCTCCCCTGTCACTTGGAGGAGAAAGTCACCACGAACACACTCTATGAACTTTCTTATTGCTGATGTTCTGCTGTGTTATCCTTTCAAAAGGTATTGGGAAAGTTGAAGTCCTCCATGATGTCCAAGTCTTGCAAATGTGAAGTTGCTCCTATTTGTCTGTATAGGACCTCATCCACTTGTTCTTTCTGGTCAGATGGCTTGTTGCTAACATTCATCACAATATCAATTAACCCTATCTTCCCTTTAATCCTGACCATTAAGTTCTCACTGTCCTCCTCATCCACTGCCAGGCAGAGCTCCATGCACTTCAGCTGCTCTCTCATATGGAGGGCGACTCCCCTTCATTATCTTCCCAGCCCGTCCTTCATAAAGAGCCTGTATTGCTTCATTGCAACTCTCCAGTCATGGAAGCCATCCCATGCCTTGGAGCCATTTCCTTTGCTCACATACAAGTAGTGAGGATGATCGCACTTCAGCCCTTTTTAGTTGGTCATGTTATCCTTCCCTGTCACATCACTCCATCCCCTTTGCTTGTCAAGTCTGCCTATCATACCCTCGCAGATCTTCTAGTTACTTTCTCCCTCCTCCATCATTACCATCTAAAAGCCTTCCTTATGTGGTCAGCCATCCTGTTGCTGAGAATGTCTCTGCCCTGCTTATTGAAGAGGATTCTTTCTCTCCTGGTCAGATCTGCAAGGAGGGTCCCAGTGTCACAGAACCCAAAACCCTGTCACTAGTACCAGTTGTACAACCAGTTATTGACTTGTGCTACCACTGCTCTTCTCCTCACAAGCTTTCCTCTCACTCTCAGGTTGGAGGTCACTACCTAGGCCTCAGTGCCCTTGACTACTGCCCAGAGTGCTCTGCAGTCGCTTTTGGCACTGCCCAGTTTTGAAACTGATAAGGTCTCTCTTCCTCTACAAACATGATTTACACTCAGAGTAGCAGCAGAGGATACTAGTCAGAGTGTTGCACCAGCTCTGACTCTCATGCTGCAGTATCCCAGATCTGGGTTCCCAACAGATCGCAGATGTCCCTAGTCAATAGCTCGGGTTTGACAGGTGGGTGACGTCCAGCTGCTGCAGCAAGGAGTCACCGGTTGTGTTGATTTTCCATTTCTTCCAGGTAGTCTTGCCTGTTTCGCAGTTAGGTAGACCAGATCCATTACTTGTAGGCACATTTGACTCCTCTTCAACTTTGAGGGTAGTGAACCTATTTTGTAAGTGTAAGCCCTTAGGTGGCACAGAAGCCTTCCTCTTGGTGCCAGCAATCACTAGTTTCTATCCTTCTACTACAGATGTTACACTTGCCTTTACAGTGGGTTCTTCCTCCTCCTCCCCTGCAGCTGGAGTCTAAGGCTATTCAAACTACTATGTCTCAGAGAAAATTCTCTGTTTCCCTTTCATCTTCTCTGATGCTGGAGAACCTGCTTGCTTCCTCCCATAACTCCTCCATTTAGCAGTGCAGCTGCTTCATGATAGCACACCTCCTGCAAGATGGAGGGCCATCTCTTCTAGCATTAGTCACTCCTTGCAGCCTGAGACTTGCCCTGTTCAGTTTTGCCTGCATTAAAGCCTCCGCTCTGGCAGTTACATGTTTCAACACTTGCTGGAGAAGCAGCAGTGTGGTGTGTAAGTACTATATCTGAGACTGCTACAGTACTTTAAATACAATAGAGCACTGCCCCCCACCTTCTTCATAATCTGTCATGATCAGCACCTCCTCCCAGCTTGGTGTCATCTGCAAACTTGCTGAGGGTGCAGTCAATCCCCTCACTCAGGTCATCAATAAAGACATCAAGCACGACAGGACCCAGTACTGACCCCTGGGGAACACCACTCATGACCAACTGCCAGCTGGATTTAACTCCATTCACCACCACTCTCCTTAAGGAAGCTTTCCTTAGGGCACAAAGCTCTCCATTCATAGGTATTGGAAGGCAGGAAAGGAAGACAAGAGACCTGCATGGCTGAACTGGGACCTGCTGGACTCAAACTGGAGAGCAAGAAGAAAATGCATAGGCAATGGAAGCAGAGACAGGTATCCTGGGAAGAGTGGAGGGATGCTGTTACGCTGTGCAGGAATGGGATAAGGAAGGCTCAACTGGAACTGGATTTTGCAAGGGGTCAAAGAAGAATAAGAAAGGCTTCTACAGGTATGTAAACCAGAAAAGGAAAGCCCAGGATGTTGTACCCCTGCTGGTGAGCAACAAAGGCAGGCTAGTAACAGTGGACAAGGAGAAGGCTGAGGTATTCAACAACTTTTTTGCCTCCATCTTCACTTGCAACTGCTCTACACTCAGTCCTCAAGTGAATGGTTCAGAAGATGAGAACTGGGGAAACAATGCCCTCACATTGTAAGTGAAGAATAGGTTCATGACCGCCTGAAGAACCTGAATGTCCATAAGTCTATGGGTCTTGATAAGATGAATCCCAGTGTCCTGAGGGACACAGTCACCAAACCACTCTCAGTGATCTCAATGATATTTGAAAAGTCATGGCAGTCAGGTGCAGTCTCTGGTGATGGGAGAAAAGGCAACATAGCACCCATTTTTAAGAACGGTGGAAAGGATGACCCAGGGTTACTGACTGGTTAGCCTCACCTCTGTGCCAGGGAATAGGGTGGAGCAGATCCTCCTAGAAGCTATGTTAAGGCACATGGAAGACAGGGAGATGATATGGGACAATCATCATGGCTTCACCAAGGGCAGGTACTGCCTGACCAACCTCATCACTTTTTATGATGGTGTAACTGTGTCAGTGGACAAAGGAAGAGCCACTGATGTTATTCATCTGGACTTCAGTAAGGCCTTTGACACAGTCCCTTGTAACATCCTTCTCTCCAAATGGGAAAGATATGTATATGGTGGCCAATGGCTCAATGTCCAGATGGAGATCAGTGGCAAGTGGTGTCTCTTGGGGTCAGTACTGGAACAAGTGCTCTTTAACATCTTCATCAATGACATCGACATCGACTTCATCCAGTGGGATGAAGTGCACCCTCATCAAGTTTCTGGATGACACCAAGCTGTGTGGTATGTTTGACATGCTTGAGGGACTGGATGCCTGCTAGAGAGACCTAGACAGATTCAAGCAGCAGACCCAGGACCTCATGAGGTTCAGCAAATCCAAGTGCAAGGTCTTGCACCTGAGTCATGGAAATCCCCACTATCAGTACAAGCTGGGGGACAAAATGATTGAGCACAGCCCTGATGAAAAGATCACTGGTGGATACTAAGCTGAACATGAGCCAGCAGTACCCTTGCAGCCCACAAAGCCAACCGTATTCTGGACTGCATCAAAAGAAGCGTGGTCAGAAGGTTGAGGGAGGTGATCCTGTCACTCTACTCTGTGTTTGCAAGACCTCACCTGGAGTACTGCATCCAGATGTGGAGTCCTAAGTACAGGAGATATGGACCAGATAGAGCACATCCAGAGGATGGGCACAAAAATTATCCACAGGACAGAACACCTTCCTTATGAGGACAGGCTGAGAGAGCTGGGGCTGTTTAGCCTGGAGAAGAGAAGGCTCTGTGGAGACTTGATAGCAGCCTTTCAGTATCCAAACTGGGGGCTATCAGAAGTAAAGAGACAGAATTTTTAGCAGGGTCTTTTGTGATAGGACAATGGGAAATGGTTTCAAACTAAAGAGAAGAGATTTAGAATGCATATAAGAAAAAAGTTCTTTACAATAAGTGTAGGGAAGTATTGGAATGGGTTGCCTAAAGAGGTGATGGATGTCTGGTCCCTGGAGACATTCAAGGTCAGGCTGGATGGGACTCTGAGCAACCTGATCTAGCTGTGGGTGTCCCTGCTCACTGCAGGAGAGTCAGACTAGGTGACCTTCAAGGGTCTCTTCCAGCTCAAAAGATTTTGTGATTCTATGATAAAACTGAGATTTCTAATAACTACTCAGATAAATTATGTCTCTCTCCTAATTAACTTGTTTAGCCCTGGCCCTCTGGACTTCTCTTACACAACACAGATAGGCCAGCACCTTAAGTAAGTAACAGGATAGAGCCTGTGGTAAGAAGCCCTGGAGTCAAGTATGGAAGGATGGGATGTGGAGGAGACTGTCAGGTCAAGTGGATGTTAAAAGGATAAGTGTTTAGTATATGTGATGGAGTAGCAACAGTGGTCCAGCACAAGACACAGGAGGCAGGAAAACTGAGGTGAGCAGAAAAGATTTGGAGCCACTGATCCAAACCATACTCTTCACTATTTGTATTGCCTTGCCCCAGTCTCATTCAGGGAATAGGGCTATATTCCCTGCTGCCGTCTCTTGCTTGTGATTATGTGAAGTCTAATTATGAAATTATATGTTTTATGTTATGCAGGCAATTCTAGCATTCATGAACTTCCATTTATCTATTTTTCAGACATTTATCATATCAATGGGTTATTCATTTGCATGTAGTTTAACTGGGGAAACTACTGACTGACTACACTATTGACCAGATAATTCTTAACCACTTTTAGTCATGCCAAAAGGATGTGAGCATTTCCAAAGAGGTAAGGATGTCAATTATGTAATAGTATTAAAAGTATTAAAATTATCTCCCAAGCATTAGTATATCTTAGTAATCTTTGGGAGGAGAAAGAGTGTGAGTGGATACCCTGGGTCTAAAAACAACCTGGATGAGAGATACAAGGGAATCATAGAATCACAGAATTATAGAATCACAGAACAATAGAATGGCCTGGGTTGAAAAGGACCACAATGATCATCTAGTTTCAACCCCCGTGGGGTCGCCAACCACTAGACCAGGCTGCACAGAGCCACATCCAGCCTGGCCTTGAATGCCTACAGGGATGGGGCATCCACAACCTCCTTGGGCAACCTGTTCCAGAGTGACACCATCCTCTGAGTGAAAAACTTCTTCCTAATATCTAACCTAAACCTCCCCTGTTTTAGTTTAAAACTATTTCCCCTTGTCCTGTCACTATCCACCCTCATAATCAGCCATTCCCCCTCTTGTTTATATACTCCCTTCAAATACTGGAAGGCCACAATGAGGTCTCCCCAGAGCCTTCTCTTCTCCAAGCTAAACAAGCCCAGTTCCCTCAACCTTTCTTCATAGGAGAGGTGCTCCAACCCTCTGATCATCTTAGTGGCCCTCCTCTGGACCTGTTCCAAGAGCTCCATGTCCTTCTTGTGCTGGGGGCCCCAGGTCTGGACACAGTACTCCAGATGGGGCCTCACAAGAGCCGAGTAGAAGGGGACAATCACCTCCCTCTCCCTGCTGGCCACTCCTCTTTTGATGCAGCCCACAACACAGTTGGCTTTCTGGGCTGCAAGCACACACTGCTGACTCATGTCCAGCTTCTCATCTCCACCAGGACCCTCAAGTCCTTCTCTGCAGGGCTGCTCTCAAGGAGATCTTCCCCCAGTTGGTATTAATACCCGGGATTGCCCTGGCCCAAGTGCAGCATCTTGCATTTGGCCTTGTTGAGCCTCATTAGGTTTTCATGGGCCCACTTCTCCAGCCTGTCCAGGTCCCTCTGGATGGCTTCCCTTCCTTCCAACGTATTGACTGCACCGCTCAGCTTGGTGTCATTCACAAACTTGCTGAGGGTGCACTTGATGCCATCGTCTGTGTCACTGATGAAGATGTTGAAGAGCACTGGTCCCAAGACCGACCCCGGTGGGACACTGCTTGTGACTGGCCTCCATCCTGACACAGAACCACTGATCACAACCCTTTAGCTGTGTCCAGCCAGCCAGTTCCTAATCCATTGAACAGTCCATCCTTCAGATCCGTACCTCCCCAATTTAGAGAGAAGGATGTGGTGAGGGACCACGTCAAAGGCTTTGCTGAAGTCCAGGAAGATGACATCTGTCACCCTTCCCCTGTCCACTGATGCTGTCACTCCATTATAGAGGGCCACCAGTGCAGCATGAATGAACTTGAGGCTTACTAGGCACTAGAAAATCCAAATAATAGCAAAGTATTCTGAGATTCTCAGCTGCGGAGAAAGCTGTGAGAGATGCTTTCACCTTATTAGGCACTGAAATCCAGTGATGGAGCATTATTAATTAGAAATCACTACTTTCTCAGTCTATCTTTTCTTAAATCTACTTGATCCTCCTTACACTTACTCTCTTCTTTCAGTTTCACTTTTTTTGAAGGAATATCTACACAGGCTGTAATGATCTCTGACTCTTCTGTTCTGCATGTGACCTTCTATTTCTAGAAGTCTGAGTAACATCTGATAAGTCACATTCAAAGTATGTCTGTGCCCCATGGTATCATCATCACAAATTTCACTCCATAATAGAATACTGGGTTTGTTCCAATAACTGTACTTCCATGTGAGGTCACAAAAAGTAGGTCAATTAGAGCCTTCACCAAGGCTCCAGAGATTGCAGGTCTGAACTCAGCAACTGTCCAGTCCACTGTGGGATTCTCTCTTTGAAGCTTCTGGAACCCATCTGGTCAAGAAATGTTACCTATCTACTTGTTTTGCAAAGAAGCAACAAGTCTCTAACTCAGCTGATGGAGTGAGGCAAGCACTTTTGTGTCAGTTGTCATATCTCAACGTAGAATGCAAACCCTCCTATTTTAAGTATGGCTCACTATCATCTAGGCTACTTCTCTTCTATGATATTCAGATCCCTTCTTCTGTTGGGACATCTAAGAATAGCCCATTGACTCAGAAACCTCAACATGAACTTCCCTGTCACTAATCTCACTGATAGTTGAACAACATATAGCGGCAGCTATACCAGCCACTTTGACCTGGCAATTTTGCTATCTGCTTGCAAGCTGGACCTTTGATAGCTGGGTTAATCTTAGAAATAGCTCCAGAGTCTGCTAGTTAGATATGAAATGTATTCATGCAACATTAACTTCAAGGAAAGTTTCTGAAACAGTCATGTAGAATAAGAAGTCCAGTCAATCAGTGAAGGGGCTGAACAAATGTCTGGAAGGCATTCATATGAGCAGCTCCAAACACGTTCCTGGTATTAAAAATGTGGTCAGAACTAAGTTCCTCACAATGACCTTCCAGTGCTGCATTTTGAAGAAATACGTTCTCTGTAAACATCAGGATTCTACTCTGCCTTTGCTGACACTGAATTCAACTGAATCTGTCTGTTTAGCTGTATTAAGTCCTATATCACAACGATCTCACTTTTTCCCTCCACTTTTCTCGAACAGTTTTTAGTTGACTATAAATCTGCTTCTTTTTGTGACCTTTGCAACTTTCCTGAGATTCCAGCAGTCTTCAATTGGACTTCTCTACCCAAACACAGTACATGTTCCATATTATTAGGACAAGACAATGTGAAGACTAATTTTGATAAGGTGGTCTGGGGTTATTGTATAAATCAGCTTTATAATCTGTGTTATTTCCAGGCAAAATCTAGAATTTTAAGAAATCACATGCACCTAAGTTGTTCAGAATTTACCTTGCTACATTGACAAAATCAATTTGTTCTGCTTCAAATCCAGATATTTTTAGTCCAGACCAGCCATCAAAAACAGATAAGTTATCTCCTTGCTGCTCTGTAAGCTGACCTGTATATCTCTCTCACTCACTCATCTCTCACAACATATAAGGTAAAATATAAGGTAAATCTTTCTGCTTGGTTTAGGAACATGTTAAGGCCATGGAAGAATCTCTAAACCTTTTAAAATATTGTGGTTTGGATTTATTTGTCAACTCTGGGAGAGGAAGCAACATCACAACCATTTTTTTCACTTACACAGCTGAAACATCTCACTGCCAAGAATGAGTTTGCCAGTCATCAGTGCTGCACACTGACTAAGCTGTCTAGATGGACCACTATGATTCCATGGTAAATGATCTTTTGTTCAGTGTTTTTTTTTGTTTGTTTGTTTGTTTTTCCCCAGCAATATTTCATGCAGCCTCTGAGCCCATACAAGTTTAGGATCTGCTTGGAGTATTGTAAAGTTAAATCACTGTAACTGAAAATTTGAATGTCTTTTGTATTGTGCAGAGAGCAAAGAAGCTCCAACCACAGAAATACTCAAATGTTATTATTATGGTTTAAAGTGAAGGATCTTTGAACTATTTGAGATTGACCATGAAGACTCATAGCTCCCACATTTAATAAAATTGTCAATTGTTTTTTACTTAAAGTTATTTCCTTTCACATCATTAGGAAAAGTCCTTTATATGTGAATAGCATAGGATAAAATACATAAATATACATCCAATGATTTTAAGATGTGTGTAGCACACTTCCTAGAAAAATGAAGCTATAATTTATTTCAAGTAACTATCCAGACACTGGGTCTTGACTGGCCAAAATCTCCCTAGCTTCATGGAATTTACTCAAATACATTGTTTTAGAACATTTCATCAAGGACTAGATACACTATCTGTTTGATCAGATAACTTTAAAAATGCCAGTTAATGTTAAATCTGGTGAAAAGGAGCCACCAAGTTCGGCTTTAGTTATTCTCTCTTAGATTACTCTGCAGTTTAGTTCAACTTCAGCAATTCTATGTTTTGTTTTATGTTATCTTCCATGAAATGCCCAGCACTCCAACCTAAGCTTAGATGGGATACACCCCCTGAAATGTTGCTTTTCCTTAAAGACTACACCCTGCCAAGATCTGGTCGCTACTGTGGCTATATAGATACATTAAAACACAAATATAGTTTATTCTAAGAACCTGTTCAACATTTCTGAACATATGACATGATCTATTTGTATTGTTAAAATATTCTCATGAGGACTGAGACTGGAGATTTGCACATGCCTCTTCTTTTGTTATTAATATGTCTAACTTCAGCACGGAAATGAAAACCTATTGTGCAGTCTCCAAGTTAGAGTATGGGTTTTAAAGAACCCTCAAAAAGTCACATGCCTTCGAGCTATGACAGTTGCTCACAGCAGAGAGTGGAAATGAGGAGATCTGATTTATTACAGTAAATAAGAGAAGAGCTTTAAGGGAGCTTTTGTTTTTACAGTGGTATTCAATGCTTTCAACTCTGTCATCATTTTAATTTCTCCAGCACTTACTTGGCAGCTTGCATTAAGCTGTAAAAGCAACCAGAGTGTTTGAATATAGTTTATTTTTGTATGGTTTTTGTTTGTGTTTCATTTTGCTTTATCTTTTCTTTGTGTGCTGTTTCTTGGCTTCCTTCTCCCAGAACTGTTGCTCTTTCATTCTTGACAAAAACTTGCTTCAATATCTACCGCATTCATTCAGAGGCTTTATAGATTTCAGTGGAATTTTGGGTTGGCTTAAGGAAATAGGCTCTATCAGCATCACCAAACACTGAACATGTTAAAAAAAAGGTGTTATTTTTGTTGGATGTATGTACACTTAACTGAACTTCAGCTCTCAGTATCTAGTTTTGTTTGAACCAGTAGAATCTGGGAGTTATGACTGTAGGGTATTATTGTTTAGGGAAGATGGACAAGAAAATGCAGAGAGTAATGGAAGAGGGGAGCAGAGAGAGGCTGATGCATGCTGCCTTTAGGAAACCCTTCCCAGGTCTTCTGTTTCTTGAGAATTATGGCAATACTACCACAATCAGTGAAACACCTTTTTTAATGAAGTAAACATGGACTAAGACATGGACAAAGGGAGATCCAACTGGAACTTATTGTGGGGAAGAGATTTTGTAAAGTAATTTACATTAATCTTTAAACTTTAGAACAGATCAATGAACAAATTCATTAAGCAGTTTTGAAAATGATTGCTGAGACTGATGTGTGCTTCTAAAGCAAGGAGAATTTTGTTAACATTGTGTTAATATAAGTTGATGTAGAAAATGTACATTGCAGTTGAAGAGGAAATATAGTAGCCAAAACTTGCCCATATGAGGCATTTAGGTCAGCTACCAGTTTGGGAGGTTATTCCAGGACCTGGAAGGCAGCTGTAAAATTTAATTATTGTTTTTAAAATAGATACTGAGGATTTACTTCTGCCAATGCAACTGATGGCTGTACAACTACAGGCATATGTGCTGCTCCTGCTGTTTTGAGTAGAACTAATGAGAAAGAGACAAAGTTGTGAATGTTAATTGTCAAGGCACTCGCTGCTGTTTTCACTTCCTCCAGACCTAACTGTCCCACAGTACAAGCAATAATGTTACTTAACATGTTAACGTTAAATGTTAGTTAAAATGCTACTTCAAGATTCCTATAAACTGAACAAATTTTTAACTCTGGTATGAGAGCAAAGATACATGTAAACAAAATGAAATCTCCCAAATTATTGATGACCAAGGACAATGCCTTGAAGAACTATTGTCTTAAAGTACATCTCCAATGTAAATGTCTAATCCCATTGAGTTTACTGGATCAAAGCTATTATTTTATCCTAAACTACTAATCTTTTTTACTTTCTACTCTTCTCTACATAGCATGTTTCCGACCTTTCTTCTCTTCACTCTGCTGTTGTCCTCAGAACCACTTACTGACACTGTTGATTTATGGGAAAAATACAAACATTGCTCCTCCTTTTTATCCCTGTCCATTTTTATTCTTCCGTTCCCTTCTCCTAATTCAATTTTGCATGTTACTATCCTATTTCTTTTCTTCAACTGGAGGATTCTGAACTCTGTTCACAGGTTTCACTTTAGAAAGCTTTATCACATGCTGGAGGTGAATGGAACTATTTTTGATGTGTATGCTTAAGTTCTGGACCTGCAGGTAATCTCTTTTCTCAAGTAAATGAGCAATAACTTCAATTAATTCAAATAGGAGCTGAGTTTATTGAACACTGCAGGATTTGACTGCTGAAGATAAGCAGACAACCGATTCACAGCTCAAGTTCCTATATAGGTAGATTAATTCATGCACTTTGTGAAGTACTTCCCGTTTTTACCACAGTAATAGAAAACTGCTAGAAACTTGAAGAAATTGTCTGCACGTTAACCTTGGCTATCTTCTCTGGGTGCCCCTGCTTGAGCAGGAAGATGGACCAGATGACCATCAAAGGTCCCTTCCAAGACCAACCCTTTTTTGATTCTTTAATGTGACAGTAAGAGATATTCTACAGCTTTGTTATTCAATCTTTTTCTCAATTTGAGTTAATCTTTTTAACACATACATTGAAGGGTGAAGGTGTAGAGAACAAGTCTTATGTGGAGTGGCTGAAAGAACTGGAGTTATCTAGCCTAGAGAAAAAGGGGCTTAGAGGAGACCTTACTGCTCTCTAGAATTACCTCAAAGGAGGTTGCAGCAAGGTGGAGGTTGGTCTCTTCTCCCAAGCAACAAGTGACAGCACAAGAGGGGATGGCCTGAAGTTGCGTCAGGGGAGATATAGTTGGGATATTAGAAAAAAATTCTTTTCTGAAATAGTTGTGAAGCTTTGGAGCAGACTGCCCAGGGAGCCAGTTGAGTCACCATCCCTACAGGTATTGAGAAGACACGTAGATGTGGTGATATGGGACATGGCTTAGTTGTAGACTTGGCAGTGCTAGGGTAATGCCAGACACACTGGACATTTTCATTCTGACAGTGCCATATTTCATTATTTATTAATTATTAGATATCAGCTATTAACTTTGTTAAAAAATATGCTTTGTTTAACTAGGATGTATTGTAACTCGTGGCACTGCATAATAACTTTTTATAATATTGTGGTCGTGTGTCTACAATACATAATTTGTCTTTCAAAGATGGTTGCCATTTTTTTGCATTAAATTTTCTGAGTCTTGACTTACCTACACCATTATTGACTGTACAATGGTGTAGAAAAAATGAAATAGATCATACTGATTTTTAATAACAGAAGGGTATCATACAAAACATTTTACAAGTAATCATGTTTCAATACGCTTATTAGTGTTGATTGCAAACAATTTGTGTGGTCACTACTGTAAAAAAAAACTCAATAGGAAAATTGTCTGTCTAGATTTAACCTTTACTAGTGTTACTTTTTGAGATGATTTCAGTCTGTGTAACTTTCATAGGCTTTGATGGGAGTTGGCCAATACGTTGACCGGCATATGATCTACACATAGACAATTAGTGACATTTATGTCTAACAAGGCCAAAAGCAAAATTCCCGTTTGCTTCCATGAGATGAGAATTTACTTCACACAGTGAACACGTAACAAAACTTTGGATGAAGTAGGCAGTTGGT
This sequence comes from Gallus gallus, assembly GCF_016699485.2. Classification (NCBI taxonomy): domain Eukaryota; kingdom Metazoa; phylum Chordata; class Aves; order Galliformes; family Phasianidae; genus Gallus; species Gallus gallus. The sequence continues at coordinate 55,743,422 of NC_052533.1, read as the reverse complement.
GAATCCTTTGGAGATGAGATTAAGAGGATAAGTGGAGCCAGGACAACCATGTAGGGAAGAGGAGGACTGATAGTTGCCTCAGGAAGGCCGCAGAGGTGGGGAAATATGTCCTGGTGTGCCCAGAGCAGGTTCAGCACAGTGCCATACTATCAGAGGGCCTCCCCCGGGCTTTTCCACCTAGAACTCCAGCTCTGCAGAGGCTCAGCTTCAGTGCTAGGATGGCCACCATCTTCGAGAAGAAGTGCAAGAGAAGTAGGTGGAAACCACCATGGAGGCGCCAGGTGAGGCCTCCTCCAATGTGAAGGCTGGTTGTAGGGTTCTACTGGCTGCTGGAGGGGGGCGGAGCCTACAGCCCCTACTAGAGGCCAATGAAGCATCACTCATCATTCCATGCAAATTAGGAGAGGGCTTCTGGGTGAGCACAGGGTGCCATCACGTGCCCTCTTCCAGACTCCTGGATGACGTCATGAGTCCAGTTCACGTAAGAGCCCCCCGCAGCGTACCGTACAAGGACAGGTTACAAGGGCCCAGGTGAGCCCCGGGACCAAAGCACACCCCTCGAAACTGAGACCCCTCCCTCAGCCCCGCCCATTTCTTCTGGGGAGCCAATGGGAGCCTTGCCCAAACTCTCTTCTGATTGGCTGGCTGCCTGACATGCAAATAAGCCCTAACGTCACTTCCTGGGGTAAATCGGGCGCCATTTTCTCTTTCTGGCTCTGGATGAGGAGTGGGCAGGGGCTGGGGTATAGGTGCTAGGCGCTGCACTTAGAGCCTGAGTTGCACGCAGCCCTAGCGATGCCGGTGCCGCCGCCGACTTCGCGGTGCACGAAGTGAGCACGGCAGCCAGTAGGAGGAGGAAGTGGTGGTGGTGTTGGTGCTGGTCGCGGTCGTGCTGGTTGGTGGTGCT